>NC_048285.1:28972125-29193995 GCF_009762535.1 Notolabrus celidotus | reverse complement strand
TGAGAACATTGTGTGTGACCCTTTGTTTTGAAATATCATTAAGGGCACGCAACTAGTGGCTCATGTTGTTGAGGAGTAATGAGTTTAGGTTTTTGTGTTAAATATTATGCATGGAAAAGTACTTTTTATGGACTTTTTGGTTATGTGTTTTGCAAGATGTGTTATCTTGGTTTTATTTAAACTTGCATTAGCCATACTTTGGTTTTTGTAACGGGGGAATATGGATAGTAAAAAGTAAATATATTGGGATCTTAGGTTTTGTTTCTTTCTCGGTGCCTAGGGCCAGTACTGCTAGGCAGGGCAAGGTCCATTGAAAGGTCAGATGGGATGACCAGCCTGACTTTGGACATGTTTTATTTTTATTTTTGAAGGTCCCACCTATATTTGCCTTTGTCTTGTTCCCCGTAGTCTTAGATTTCTTTTCTTTTCTTTTCTGATCAAATGGAGTACCATGTGTGGTTGCCTAAGGCAGAGGGGCCGTGAGTGACTTTTTCCTGTCTTGATTGATTGATGGATATTGACGAATTGTTTACTGTCTGACAGGTTTTTCAGCTCTCACACTCCATGACTTGGCCGCAGTGCCAAGATGTGTTGAATCAGAAGTTTGCATTGAATTATTTTTGTGTATGTTGTTAAGTTTCTTTATGCATCACTTTGGTAACATCATTTTTTTGGAGACTCTGTGTCGTCTCCAAGGGGGGAATATGAAGTATCTCATGTTTACTCAGTTTTGTCCAACAGAATGTGTTACAGCACAATGGCTCCGGGTGTCTCTAAGGAGGGCTTAAAAAAGATCACCTTTGACCTAGGCAAATATATGGTTGACAATGACAGCTGACTTCTCTGTCAAATACTCAGAACAAGGCGCTCATAAAAAGAGTCAAATAGCAGCTAATGTTAAACTTGTGTTGAAGAGTCCATATTTAGGGGTGTTAGGAAAACACCCTCATTCTAATTTGAGTACACCTCCATAGTATTTAAGCCAGCACGTGAAGACAGAAGAGAGGCGACTTCATCTGGCCCGGTCGTCCTCCAAGCAGTCGCGATGCTTGTTACTGATGCTGATGCTGTTTGATTGTAATAAATCTGATTACTATCCAAGATGGCCAGTGTCACGAAGTTCATTCTACATCTACACATCACGGGCTGTTAAGATACGACACCTTCACAGATATGTAAGCTACACATGCCATGTTCACTTATTTATCCCCATCAGGGATGCTGACTTTTGAACTGTGTGTGCTGATAACTACCCGGTTGGTCCCTCCCCTCTTGAGAGTTGAGGATGCAGCGTCCATGATTCCTACAAAGAATGTCAGATTTGGATTCATCAGACCTCAGGACAGTTTTCCTCTTCCCCTCTGTGCAACTTTAACAGACTCAGGCCAGGAGAAGTTGCCAATATCTCTGGATCATATATACATTTGCATGAGTGTTAACCTGCTTTTGTGGATGGAGGGATGAACTGTGTTAACATAATGGTTTTTGGAGGTGATTTTGAGCCCATGCAGTGATTTCCACTGCAGAGTCATGTCTGTTTCTAGGGCCTAATCACAGCCATCCAGTATTGTTTTTTTGGACTTGTTCCTTTTGCACAGAGATGTCTCCAGTCTCTGGATCTTTTAATGACTTCATGTACCGTAGATGATGAAATCCACTAATTCTTTGCCACTTTGTACTGAGGAACATTATGTTGAAAGTGTTCACATCTGAAAGACTTAGCCTCTGGCATGCCTTTGTTATACCCAGTCAGATTACTGACCTGTTACCACATACCCTGCAGAGTTGGGAGATGTCTGTCCAAGTTTTTTTAAGGGTTGAAATTATTTGCAAGCACTCAAAATCTGTCTTCATTAACATTTAACACAGTGTCCCAACTTTCTGGCTCTAGGGTTGTATTTTCAACAGTTCTAAACAATTCCCTGAAAGCAGGCAGCATTGTGTTTTCTAAGGGTGTCAGCACAAAACATCAAATCTTGTTTGATTATAGCTCACTCCTCTTTGTCCATTATTCATGCTGGTTGACTGTGGGCTGTAGACTGTATTTAAAGCCTTCATATTTTTTGATTTTCATAAAAAATTAAACGTTTTGTTAAGTTTTCAAATTAAATTAAACCTAAAAGAAGAAAAAGAAATCAGTTTCACGTGGCTTTTATTTGATCACTCATTCTCAGGGGCAGGAAGTCAATGAACTATTGTAACAGCTCCATTACTTGTGACTATTTCATTAAAAAGAAAGGACATTAGGGGAGCAAAATGAATAAGTATAAATTGAATAAAGCTTTGTTATATCACCCTGTCCATGAACATTATTTTTTAGGTGAGTCATGTCAGATACATCTGAATCAGTCACAGTTGGTGTTTGACAAAAAAGACAAAAGTCACCACGGACCTGTGATACTTCACCATGTACTTAAAACAAGATTTTAGTACATTTTTATGAAGAAGAGATCCTTAGCAAAATTAAGATTTTATACTTTAACCCTTTGATGCACAACATGGGTTCAAAGTGACCCGCATTCATTTTCAAAGTGTTCTAATGATGGCTGAGTGTTTCTTTGCTGTATCTTTTGAAGTCAACTTTTTTCATGATTGGATATGTTGCTGATGAGTACAGGTGAATATTTCCATTTTTCCTTTCTTATTTTGTGAACAAAAATGGGTTTTGTGTTATTGCAGGAAGTTCACACACATGGGTCAAAAGTGACCCATTTAACCAAAAGTGATTTTGAATTGATTATCTTCATACTATAACAATAATTTTCTTTAAAGAGACATAAATGTAATTAGATAGATCGTTTCATCTAAGACTCCAAATAATCGTCTCCAGCTTCTTTTTTCTCCTTCTGAGCTTCACTCTCTACAACTTAAACACTGCTGGTTTTCTTAAAGCTGGGGTTGGTAATCAGATTTAGATACACTTTTTGTCATACTGGTTAAAATGATCTTTATGTCCTGATGGTAATCATTACATGATGTGTTCCTAAAAAAGAGTGAAAAAAAACTGCTATCTACAGCCGGAGTAAACCTGGGAAAACACCAACCAATCACCGTTTTTTGGCTCCCCAAATATTAAACCAATCAAATCCCGTCCAGCCGTTCTGCCCTCCTCCTGCGCGTACATTTCCCCAGCGTGCACTCCTCCGAGTCCCCGTTTCCTGCCTCTACTTCCCCTGACTCTATTTACTGCCCCTCTCGCTCGTCCTCGGGCCTGTCCCCTCTGACCTGATGAGGTGCTTTGCTCAGGACTGTAGTCCGGATCAGAGTCATAGACTGTATAAAATATGGACGTAGTATCTGTGACGTCACCCATCTGTTCCTGAGAGCTGTTTTGAAGCAAATCGACGGCAGCAGCCATATTGGTAATGCGGAACTCAACTAGGCAGAGTGTGACGTAGTGTGAGCCTCTTAGCCAATGGCTGTGTGTTCCCGACCGGGAGTCACGTCAGTCATGTCCTTATTTGGGCAAAACTCGTAATCTTAATATCTTCTTAACCGTCACGTTAGAAAAAAATTCACCCCCTGTACAGTGTGTGCCATTAGAGAGATTAGCTTTGTAGGGCCAAGACATTTTTTGAACCAGGCTGTAAACATGTTTATTAATGCTGCAAAGATCGTCTTTTTCCCATTCATATCTATGTGGTTTCCGGTGTTTCTGCAGCCAGCCTCAAGCGGATTTTCGATGTATTGCAGTTTATAGCACTTCCGCATTGGCTTCATCATTTGAGACTGGAGTTTGCCGCTTGATCAGAGTCTAAAAAGCTCTCACCAACAAGCAGAATAATTAATGACGTTCAGTAAGTCCTACAGAAAATATATATTTATTGTAGCGTCCGTCGAGACGCTGTAGGGATGACGAGCCGATTTGTGAACACGTTCAGTTTTAATAACCGGTCACTGTCGGCCGTGATCACGCCAACCAACAAAACAACAATCAATGTTTGAATGAATGAAAAACTTCTCCTCTCCTCTCTCCCACTCACACACTCTACACCTCTCCTGATGCCTTCACTGACCGTCAACACTGTAGGAATTAAGAACATCTACACTGAACATGTTTAACAAACAGTAGATCTGTTACAGTATTATATATGTGTTATAACTTTTCTCCTGATATCGTGTCACTGGTACAACTGGATAATGCTAGCATGATAGTTGTGAGTACTAACAGCAGCCATGTTTGTTTGTGTTTTTAACTTTCACTATGATAATGTTTTGGTGAGGACCGGTTTTGAATCAGTCACCATCATATGGTCGAGAATCAGCGGCGCTCGTGCATGTGAGTGGGGGGGCGTCGTTTTGGAGGAGCTCCGAGGCAGGAGGGGAGGGGTTAGACGGAGTCCTGAGGAAAAGCTACATTCAAATTCATGCTGGTTTTCAGAGACTACCAACCCTAGCTTTAAGGTCACCTTGATGATACATTTTATTGGGGGTACTATGAGAGCTCAGACTTTTCTCATCCCACTCCTGGATTTTCCTGTCCTGAGTGTTCGAGGTCAAACATGCAGTCAGTGAGTCAGGTCAAACTGCAGACTCCTCCACCCTCCTCGCCTCAGGAGTATCAAGCTTAAACGGATAATAAGCAATTTTAAGAGAAGTAGAATAAAAAATGTCAATTCAAAGTCAGATGACCATTAAATTAAATTAGATAATATTACATAACTGAATAAGGTGTAAAAGAGAATTGCACCGTGACAGGGGTTTTGGTCACAGTAATTATCTGCAGCTGGATAATAGTACTTTTATTCATTTTAATGATACAGTCCTCCCTTTTATGAGCGAGTTTTCACTGGCTCTTAGATAAGTTAATTGAAATATAGTGCTGCTGTGATAGCAGCACTCAGAACTGAAAAATAACTATTCTCAGACATTTGTCAATTATGACAGGTTTACAATCGGGCAGTGTGAAAGGTGATAAACTGCAGTGTGTTTTTTTTACATTTATCAGCACTTCTATTGAGTCATCAGACAGGAAATTAAAGGTCACAGTGAATGACTGGCAAAGGGGGCATTAATAAATGTGCTCCATCCTACTGGTTTCTATAGGTCTGCATGGATAAACTAATATAAAACATGCATTATGAAACCTGATTCATTGTGTTCAAGCTGATAAACACCTTTGATAGATTGAATCACACCAGCTGAATATCCTGGTTTAGATTTAGAGTTAACTTTCCCATGAGCAGCAGATGGAGTACAGAGTCTGGTAAGAATCTTACAATTATCAAGAGTATTGGGCCCTCTTTTCTGCTGCTTAATATGTACCTGATTTTCATATTTTTGCATATTTTTTTTCTTTGTTTAATGTCACCTTCAAATAGAGCCATCAGAATTTCACTTTGATGAAAGCCTTTTGTGGAGTTGTCAGCTGGAGCCAGAGCTCCTGCAGGGTTTACTCAGGGGGCCTGAGATTGGACTTCAGAGTGAAGAGGAAAAAAGAAAAGCGACACAGGGAGAGTTAAGGTTACCGATTCACCTCATCCATGTGTTCTGTAATTTTTCAACTTTTACAGTTTCTCTCTGTGTCGTTTAAGGTCAGGATGCCAGCAGTGCAAGAAAGTGGACAACCCACACCCACCCCCCCTCAAATTGGCAAATAAAATGTCACAAGTTTTTCCTCCTTTGTGACACGTGTTTCCTTGTACAGTCAGCCTCCAGACACTCTAATGCTGCTGCAGAACATGAAAGCCTGTCAATCACTCAGCACATCAAAGGAAATGCCACAGAGGAAAAAAATATGATAAATATTTCTTGAAAACACTCTTCATGATTCAGCGTGACATTTTGATAATAGAACATTTTTGCGAATCATCCTTCTCCAAGATGCAAAACGAGGAAAGTTGGTAAGATGCAGAAAAGTTGAAAAGCCAGAGTATGCCATCCTTTTCAAAAGCACAGGGAACAGCAGCAGCAGATGCACTTATGTCAAAACACAAATCCTTGCTGCTCCAAGGTGCTGGGTTAGTACAACATTTACACGGGGCTAACACTCCCATAGGAAAATACATTTAGAGAGGAGATCTCAAAAGTGTTTTGTTTTTGTCTCCTAGACAACAATGAGATCTGTTTGAAAGCAAAATGAGACTATAGCTTATGTCTCCTGTTTCTCATTCTTACCTCCAGAAAAAAAAGTTTCAAAAAGTCTCAGCTTAGTCTCCCTTTCAGTTCAAAAGGAGATCTGGTCAAAATCTGAAATGATTCTCAGGTATTTCTCAAGTGTTGTGACTCCTTTTGAGCTCAGGTGGAGAAATCAGGGAGCTCTCTCAGTTGTCTCAATCTAACCTCATCCATTTGTTTTTGTCAGACTCAGTTTTTGAGTCTCAAGTTGAGCTCAGATGGAGCAAAGAAAGAGCCTGAGCTCATCTTTTCATCAACATTTATAGTGCCCTGCAAAATTAAGATTTCAATGTAATTGTCCACAAACTTACAATTCTCATTAAAACATTTGAACCACTTGCAGGATCAGATATTTAGATGTCAAATGATCTCTTCTTTGACTTCACACTATGGTCATTCCTTTACAAGTCTGTTTGAGAACAAAACAACTTCACAAAGATTTAGTGTCTTTGAGAGAAATTGCAAAAGATAGAGATTTCATACCAGGTATGACAGACAATTTATTTAAAATATGGGCCGCAAAAAAGGGCTGACCAGATTTAGCCAGATTATCACAATTAAAGGGGTGGATTCTTTTGGGGCGCTGGTGGCCTAGCGGTCTAAGCGCCCCACATACAGAGGCTACAGTCCTCATTGCAGGGGTCGCTGGCTTGATTCCCAGCCAGTTGACCATTTCCTGCATGCCTTCCCCCGCTCACTACTCCCCACATTTCCTGTCTCTCTTCAGCTGTCCTGTCAAATAAAGGCAAAAAAGGCCAAAAATATATTTTAAAAAAAAGAGAAGAAAATGAGCCATTAATGAGATCTCTCATTTAAGTCTCAAATAAGACTCATGTCATGGTCTCAACTATTTGTCCTAGTGAATTTTAGGAGAAACCAATGAGAACTATTTGAAACTTGAATGAGGCTGAAGTGAGAATCTCAATTTTGTCTCCTGAGACTTAGAAGAGAAAGCCTTGAGCAGTAAAATTTTCCTCTGGGTTGTAGGGATGTTATTCCTGGTAACTAAAGAAAGTCTATCCAAGTGAAAGAGGGCGAGCAGGGTAGCAGGAGTAGGATCTGGAGGGTAGCAGCTAGCCTGTTAGCTTCTTAAAGAGTGACTGATCGAGCGTACAATATCTGTGACAACAATCATAGACTGCTTATTCAAACAATGAGGATGCTAAATGCTAACGTTGTGGAGGACACTGATTCTAACACATAATGAGGATGATGAAGATGACTGTCCAGACAAGGTGCATTGTCTCCACCCTGACCAACTGCCTGACTGAAATTAAATCCTGGATGCATAAAATACTACCTCCAACTCAACTGTGAATAATCTGACCTCTTAATCATCGGCCCCAAATCCGTCCCCACAACCACCAACAACTTCAACCTCTCCATCGACAATCCTTCCCTCACTCCATCCTCACATGTTCACAACCTGGGTATTATTTTTGACTCCCTTCCACCTGAAAAATATTGCCTGTCTCCGTCCATCTCTCTCCTTCTCCACCGCCGAAACCCTGATCCATGCTTTTATCACTTCCAGCATCTACGGCCTTCCTTCCAAACAGCTCAACAAACTATAATATATGTATCTAGAACTCTGCCGCCCGCCTGCTCACCCACACCTGCTCCTGTAACCACATCCCCCCCTGTCCTCCAAAACCTCCACTAGCTCCCTATCAGACAGGGAATACACTTTAAAATCCTCCTCCATAACCAGGCCCCCTCTTACCTCACCGACCTGCTCCATCACCACACCCCCTCCTGTAACCTCCGATCCTCCAACGCCCACCTCCTCTCCCTACCACCTGCCACGAAGCACCGAACCTGGGGGGATAGAGCTTTCTTTGTCTCCGCCCCCACCCTTTGGAACACCTTACCACCAAACATTTGAAGCTGCCCCAACCTGTCCACCATCAAAACACTCACTAAAACCACCTATTCAGAACTGCTTTTAAATGTATTTTATGCTTTTCGTTTATATTTTTATTAATCTGTTGTTGTATATGATAGCAGTCTTGATGAATCTGCTTTAGCATAAAATATTCAACCTCAGCGAGTTGTTTCTGCTCAAAGCCAGGGAATTTTGTAAATCTATAAATCTGTTTTTAGACTCTGATCTGGACTGTGATCTTCATGGTTCTTTAACAGTAATGCAAACACGCATAATTAGCACCTGATAACCCCTCCCAAATTCAAAACACTCAATGCCCTTCTAATAACAGGATACTTGTTTTAATTCACATTATCCCCAGAAGCTTATGGCTGACTCTATTACCCAGAGTGACTGCAGCACAATGAGTACAAGAGCTAAATTAGCTTAAAATGTCTCCATCTTCAACATTACAGGCGATGAAAAGAAGAAGAAGAGGGGTCAAAGGTCAGGGCCATGGTGCCATGATTAGAGAGGGAACAAAATGTTTCTGTGCCTTACAAGTGATCATGAATAATTACCTTGTTTGTTGTCTCCACAAACACACACACACACACACACACACACACATACGCACGCATGCACGCACGCACACGCACGCACACGCACACACGCACACACACCCACACATAGTTTGAACCTTTTGAAGTGTAATGTATGAAAATGACTTTCTGCAGCAGCCCTTATCTCTCCCTGTGTTTTGTTTATCTGCTCTCCATTTATCAGCTGCTCTGGCATTCCTGCTCCGGCCCCCCCGCCGCTCTTCTCTCGGACAATGATGGACACAGGTGGTCAGAGAGAGTGTCCACATGGCTGAGACCAGAGTGCTGTCCTGGGGCTCTGGCAGTGGCCTCGAAGGCTTATCATCTCTCCACAGAAGTGCTCTTTCATGCTTTTGATCTCGTGTAAATTAGTTTCTCTGGCTTTCTGTTAAAGCAATTTTCCTCCCCGCCCCTGTCACTGGGAATCCCAGCGCGATGATCAGAAATGTATGGGAGTGTCATTTCTGCTTCCTCCCTGTCTGAAAATGTGACCTTGATTGACAATCATAAGGAGGGTAGTTTATAAGATAAAACACAGCAGAACCATGAAAAGAAAAGGAAACCTTGGAGGAAAAAACAACTAACTCTTTTTCTGAGCTCATAAAACAGACATCAACGCAACAATTATTCTTGTATTTAGAATCAAATGGATCTTAACTACATTTAAATAAAAAATCAATCAAGCAATTCTCTGAAATAAATCAGAAACATCCCCATGATGATAAAGATTAGAAGCAAAAAGTACAGCATGCCTTATTTCTCAATGATATTAGCATTCCAACCTTGTAGGACGCAAAAGCTGTTGAATCAATAAAACAAATTATAATAGATACAATGAGGAAAACAAAAGTGTCATATGAAGCCACACAAAGGTGTGAATCATTTTAGTACAAATGGCTAAGTGATCATTTTTCCATTGACAAGGCTTAAAAGGGCTCCACATTTCATGAAGCACATCGAGACAGGCGTCTCGCCTGTCAGGAAAAAGATGTCTTTTTATGTCTACACTCGCTACCGGGGTGACAGCACAGAAATAAACCTTCATTGTTGAACCATCCAACATGTGGCAGATTGAATCCTTAAATGAATCATTGAGCAGTTTAATCTTTTATTTTGAAAGGCTCGCTTTGAACAAGTAAGTGCAATCAGGGACCTGCTGAGCAACAATTACCTGAGTATAGTCAGGAAGATAATGCTCCCTTAGTTCTGGGATTTGAACACATTTTGGTTTGAAAAAAAACTGGCAGGGTCTATAGAAAGTATTATACTTATGCGTGTCTGTCTGTCAGTCAACCGAATACAACATAAAGCATCTTCTTAGCTTTTATTTGTTAAGTTTCACTTGGTATCGAACTGTGATGGTCGCCCTGTTCATACTATCTTTGTTACAAGTGACAAACCAAAAGAAAAGTCAGATTGAACACTTTGAATGTGTGTGCACACTCTCTGCTTCACTTGCTGCTTTGCATGTGTGCACATGACAATCACCATCAGTAGGGACTCAATAAACACTATCAACCCAAAGAGAATCATTATGCATCATTAAAAGCTATGTATATGATCATGCTTGCATTGCAAATATGATAAGAAATACCCTTTTAATGTTATATTTTTGGGGCATTTTTGCCTTTAATGGATAGGACAGCTGAAGAGAGACAGGAAATGAGGGGAGCAGAGAGAGGGGGAGGACATGCAGTGAATGGTCGAGGCTGGAATTGAACCTCCAACCTCTGCAACAAGGACTATAGCCTTTGTATGTAGGCCACCAGCGCCCCAAGAAATACCCTTTTAATGTTACATTTTATAGCCATTTTTGCCTTTATGGATAGGACAGCTGAAGAGAGACAGGAAATGAGGGGAGCAGAGAGAGGGGGAAGACATGCAGTGAATGGTCGAGGCTGGAATCGAACCTGCAACCTCTGCAACAAGGACTATAGCCTTTGTATGTAGGCCACCAGCGCCCCAAGAAATACCCTTTTACTGATATTAATATTATCTCTTCACACATTGTTTCCCTCCAAAATACTCTGTAAATACTCAAAAGTATTGGAACTACCATCAGATAAAGGGATTACTGAATTTTTGACCTTGATTGAAAACATAAATCAAATTGAGTTGTTTGAAGCTCCTGTGAGAAACATTCAGTGTGTTGATTTTGGCGGCCCCTGTGGCAAAGCAGTGCTTGTTATTTATTTGTTGATTTTGTCCTACACATGAGTGAGTGGAGCTTTTAACAACAAAAACACTGCTTTAATCTAAAAGTTAAATCTGTGACCCACAGACAACCTTTGCTGTATTAAAAAAAAAGACTCTCAGCAGCTTGAAGTTAATATTCATAATGGGCACCTACTTCCTGTTAGTGGTTTCAATAAGAAATAACCACACAGAGATAGCTAATCTTTATGCTGATGGTCACTTTGTCTCTTGTAGGATATTAAGAGACATCAGTCTGTTTCATAACAAGTTAAAAACTCCTCACAGGAGCTTAAAGATGCATTTATAATTCAAAAGCATCATTAACCGAGTGCAACACACTCAGTTAGTCTGTCTGCGGCTGGGACACATTCTGCAGTTTGGAAAAAATTAAATATTGATTGACTGACATGATTACCTTTAAGCAACTGGTAATTGTCAGTGACCCGCATGATAGAGGAGATAATCCAGTCCATTACTGTCTGAGGCTGTGATGAGGAAGACGCATTGTGTGTGTCAGAGAGTTTTATTACAGACGTGGAAAAACTGTGGGGTCCTTTTGGTAAATCTAATTCCTGGTTGATGCACCTTTGATGCACTGATGTGAAAAAGAGAGTGGGTATTTAACTGTTCTACCTCTGTGCATCTTCCCCTTCAGGCCAATGTGTTATCTCCTATTCATTATTCCTCCTGTCATATGATATAAATTATGAGAAACCCTTCCAAATAATGTGAGTCCGACTGCAAAACTTCAGTCTCAGTATCATTAACTTCAGCTGGAGTCGGCCTATACGAGATTTCCTGACAATATGTGATTAGGAAAAAATAAAAGGTAGAGGTATGATGTATAGCAGGTGGAATAATGTTTATTGGATGAGGCCACCATGAGGAAAGGGCCTATCTCCTTCTGCTGGGAGTGTCACATGGAATCTGTTTCCATTTGTGCACGGCAGTGAATCAGTCACTTCCATCTTTGCTTTCTTTTCAATGCATCCCAATGAGCTAAACACAATATTAAAACATGGCAGAGAAATGAGCATTATGTCCAATATGAGCTGCTGCGTGTACCGCCTGACCTCATTTCCTGCTTGAAGTTTTAGTAAAAACAGTAACACATCCAGCACATGATGCATTAACAGTCCACCCACAGGAGATGAGCACACACACACGTACACACACACACACAGAGGCGCACAGAGCAAAACAGATGCATTTAATATGCTCGTCTGAAAGGTCAAGTGTTCAAAGGAAATTGCTTCGTCCAACTTATTGGAGAACGTAATGAGATGGAATTGTTTATGCATCCGCTAAACACTTGTCACAATTGATGCTTTTTCCCTGGTTGTTCTGATACAGAGCAGAAAATGAGAAATCACTTCAGGTTCCTTTAATATGCTCCTGGTCACTCCTGTCTTTGATTTACTGTGTGACAGGGATCTCTCTAAAGCCTGCACACACACACACACACACACACACCCGGCGCCTGCGGCCCGGCTGTAATTGGTCACAGAAATGCTGCAGGTGTGCTGGTAATTCCCTTACAGCATGCAGGATTGGGGCTTTGCTCGTTGCTATGCCACGTCGTCTGGTAGCCTGGGAGCTTGTTAGCTTTCTTATTTGTTTACAGGGATGCATAAAAAGAAAAACATATAAAACCTGTTCAATTTCCTTAACAGCAACACATATTGACAGACAGTTTTAAGAAGGGATGTCAGTAGAAGTCTTAGAATGTGTATACATGTGTCACCTGTGTTTTTATTCCCTCCTATGCACCGAAGACATCTCAGTTTGTGTCGTGTAGGTTCAGATCTTAATGTTTCAGGTTGAAGCAGTATGTACACATAACAGGTATCATCTTTGATCTGCAGAGAAGACCATCTTAGTGACATCACCTCTGTCTATATCGCACTAATGTTTCTCCTGCTCTTTGTTCTGATGTTTTTATGTCCTGTGTAAAACACTTTGAAGTGCCTTTTTTGCTGCTTCATACTGTAAATGAACACGCCTCGCCTTGCTTCTTATCTTACAAACAAATAACTCTTTGCAAAGGTCGGCACTTCTTTTTGGGCAGACAATTTATGATGTGATTGTGTGTCTCAGGTGGAAGCACGCTGCTTGTACTCGTTGAAGTCTGCAGGTCATTTGGTAGAAAGTTGGCAGACCCTGTTGCAGCTGCAGAAGCTTTAAAAAGGTACATTTTTGAACTGACTTCAAGTTATAAATAAGTTAGTAGGTGCCAGAGTTAAACAAAGCAGTGGTAATAAAGATAATATCTGGTTCTAACTGCTTTACTTTGTGTTAATATGTTTTTAAAGGCTCCATTGAGAGTTAGACATTGTATCATTAGAGACGTGCAAGTCTCATTCAGTTAGATTTCCCGCTGATAAGAAAATGAGGGACTTTTTGTTACAGTCATGAGCCTCCTAAAAGATACGTGAATCATGTGACAGGGTGCTGCAGGGATGAAATACTGCATATTGCTGTTCATATACAGGCTGACTTATTGTATGACTGCATGTCACATCCTACATTGGCAGATATTGTTAGACTTTATGTGCTATAAACACTATCTGTGTAAAGCTCTAGTGTGCCATGCACATTGAATTCACTGCAGAGTTATTTCTGAGGCTGCAGATCATACCGGTGTTGTGATACTATACGTGTTCTTGTTAAGTGCACTGTTATTACACTGAAGACGTTTTAAGGCGCCCCTGCACTGGTTGCCCCCCAGACCACTAGGGAATTCGAAATGTGTCTTCAGCTGATGTGAGGAAGATAAGCAAAGAAAGCCTCTTGGGTATTGATGCTGAAACACACAAGAGATAATTCATCTGAGTAAACCTTGCTCTGTTTTTAATGTCATACTGTTATTGGTATTACAGAAGTCTGTGTCGCCGAGATGTCTGTTACCCAGATATTAGAGAGACAAAGCAAATTAGAGAAGAGCAAAAGAGGAGCAGAGCGACGGTTACATAAAAGTGACACAGAGGATTTGTTCCAGGAGACTTCACCCAATCCAATCAAGTGGGCTTTTCTGGATGACTTCTCAAGCAATTCTTGCATCTCTCTGGGAAAAGCACTCTCAAGTTAACCTGTCCTTCAGTAATGAGGAGATGAGACATTTTTGGTACAAGTATGATATCCTGCAGTTTTCACAGCCCACACTGAGAGGCAAAATATCTTCATAATTTCATCAGAGTAAAGGAGAGAGGTGATCATGTCGTGAAGTGTTGCCAGGTAATATTTCCTCCAGCTTTCATGTTTTCTTTCCTCACAAAGGAACGCTTGAGTCAAATCTCATGTTATATTTATCATCGCTGTACCTGCAGAGATGTTTATTCTGAGTCAATAATGAGCATCATAATGTGAATGACTAATGTGAGGAAAACCTAGAATGCTAATCCATACTGTAATACATACATAATATCATATTACAACGCTGGATGTCCATAATAAGGCAAAGCTGCATAAACATGAGAAACACAGATGTTGCTATAATCCCTTGATGAGTTTCCTGGACTGCTCGTTTCTAGACCTTGAACCTTATGTCATGCTCAGCCATACCATTATGTCAGTGTTGAAGGACACGCCGATCCTGAAGCTCTTTCAAATGATCCCTTGCATAATCCATTTCATCGCTTTGTTTTTCCTCCGCTGTGCACTCTGTTAATACAGTAAGTCTTCTTTATGGCCCTGTCACACCATGGCGATTTAGCTAGCATTTTCCCAACGTATCAAAATGCCTTTAAAACGCTGACATATGCAGTTTTTTTTCAATTTTGGGCGTATACATAGGCAAGGCAAGGCAACGCAACTTTATTTGTATAGCGCATTTCATACACGAGGGCAACTCAATGTGCTTTACATTAAAACATTAAAAGCATTGGAAACATTCAGACAAGCATAAAAGAACACAATTAAAATGACAAATATAATAAAACAGAAAAGAAAAGGAATATTAGAAATATATTAAAATTCAATTTTAATTTCGCATTTAAAGTGAGTTAAAATGAGCTAAGATAGGAAGGCAGTGGCAAATAAAAAAAGTCGTAATCTTTGATTTAAAAGAGGTGAGAGTTGGAGCGGACCTGCAGCTTTCAGGGAGTGTGTTCCAGATATGTGGTGCATAATGACTAAACGCTGCTTCATCATGTTTCCTTCTGACTCTAGGGACTGAAAGCAGACCAGTACCTGATGACCTCAGAGGTCGAGGTGGTTCATAAAGTAGCAGCAGATCAGCAATGTATTTTGGGCCTAAACCATTCAGTGCTTTATAAACCATCAGCAGGATTTTAAAGTCTATTCTCTGACAGACAGGAAGCCAGTGTAGGGATCTAAGAACTGGAGTGATGTGGTCTACTTTTTTGGTCCTTGTTAGGACTCGAGCAGCAGCATTCTGTATGAGCTGCAGCCATCTGATGGACTTTTTAGGGAGTCCTCTACAGTACCTATAACTTATGCAACGTACGCCAGTGTACTCGCCAATTTTTGGATACGCCTGCATACGCTGGCTAAATCCTCAAGGTGTGACAGGGCCATGAGGTTGTTAAGAAAAGTCCCAGCTTTTTTTTTTTTCTCTTCCACAACCTCTAGGCAACATTATAACAGAAAAGTAATACCACAGTGGCAAACGTATGCCAACAAGGCTAAATGGCAAGCTACGGCTCACGTCACAAATCAGGCCTGAGATCCTGTGGTGTGTGTCCAACCTAATTCAGTTCACTGAACCCACCTCTAGAGCTTCCAACATCTTGTCCATCTGAGGCCACCTCTGGCTCCAAAAAAAGCAAACACGGCAATCACAAACAGACCAGAACACCAGGGTTCAAACAGAAGTTCACAAGCCCAGGGGTTACAACACAGATGCTACTCACAGTTTTCAGCTCATGTGCTCTTCTGTGCAGGACTTTTGCAGAGCTCAGCATCAGCCCATCAGTATGGAGGTAGAGTGATAACAGTTTTCAGGCTATAAATGTGATCAGTGAAGCTTATGCATGTCTTTCTCGAGAAGATGGATGAATAATTGATGTTGTTTACTACAATTTGTGTGTAATGCCAGCACTTGTTTTCATTATTCCCCATTTGTGATCTCTACAGACACAGCATCAGGTAAAGCTGCTCACCATGTTCACTTGTAGGAGAAGCAGGAGGCAGGCTTCAGTTTGTTCTGGGTCAGTCCTGCACATTTTGCTCTTCGCTGCAATCATCAGAGAAGAACAGAATAAAACACCTCACGTTCAGTGGTCTCATTATTCCAGTTAATATGTTGAGCTCAACATGAATTCAAAACACACTGTGCTAAAATTCAACATGTTGGAAAAAGGAGGTTTGAACTTCCTCTGAAGGGAAACTGTTTTTGTAAAAGTCAGCAGCAGATTCAGCGTTCAGTTCAGATTCTCTGCTTCTGTTTTATTTTGATGAGCTGTCTCAAACACTGTGTGGGTGTTACTGACAGAGCACTTCGGCTGACTTACTGACTCTCTGAATTCCTACTGAATGAATTCACTTCTGATAAAACTGCCTCAGCACTCACAGCTCATGGCTATACACAACATTCTACTGTATCACTTACTATAAGTATTCCCCAGAGGTGGACTGTTTGAATATATTTCCCTTCAGCTTGAAGGCTACATTCTCTAAAACAAACCACTATCTCCATATACAACAAATGGTGTCCAGATTTAGTGTAGAGATCTCTATGTTTTAACAGCCTTGCACCCGCAAAGAATAGTAAATAGTTATAAAAATATTCAGCAAGGGCTGAGATATCTCTGAGACGCACTGCAGGGAGACAAGGACACCATCCTGAGTTATTTAGGATGGTGCGAACAGTATCGGCTCTAGTGTCTATCTAATACAAATACACAGTGAATAAAGATATGGTGGTGCTCTTGAGAAACACATACAAAATGTGTACAAAAGTAGGACTAAATAACTCAATACAAACATCCAATAACAGGGTCAAACCAAACTGAAGAATGTTAGCTGATGTATTCAGACGAGGTCTGTATTAAGGTCAGAGCTTTTCAATTAAATCACTAAACACTCCTCGTGTTTATCATTTTAATGCCTACTAACTACATATTCACTGCATTTCATTACAAAATGTCTCCATCTTTGAAAACATGCTCTTGACATTATGTACGTATAGCACAATAGTGCAGATCATTCCAGTTGTACTCCAGCCTGCAGTCAGCCGTTGTTTTATGACAGTGCTCTGAGATAGCATTGTCCTCTTAATGGAAAAATCCTTCAGTATTTTTTATGACTGAAAAAGGAAAGTAAGCCCAAGTTTAAGTAATTCTGCTGAATGTATTGCCATTGAGTGGTTGGAGTATGAAGGTCTTCATGATCTCTGAGTACACTACACAGGCTCTTCAGAGACAAACTGCAGGGTCAGGAGTACAGCTCGATAAATACCTGCACTGTATGACAGCTGCAGCATTACTTCTTCAAACACAACTCGTCATATAAAAAAACAACATGCCTACAAAGTGGCATGCTGTCTCAAGCAAAGGAGCCATCCACAGTATGAAAAAGATAGTCTGTTCACCAGTGGAGTACTTGACTCAAGGGCCTGCATGCACGTCCAGCCATTACACAAACGGGACCATTACACTTAACATACCATTATGGGACGGCCCATTTGGCCATAGCGTTAGCCGCATGCACGACTGCAAATAATTGGCCAATTAACTAATTGCGCCATGGCTGGTGCAAAACGTCATATGTCCAGGGAACCTCCTGGAAAACACCTATCCAACAAATTCGAATTGTGCATGCCTACTACGCATAAACAACAATATACATGGTGAGCGGTACCGGTGTGACCGAGAGAAGATCATGGACATTTTATTACAAGAATATAGAATGAACAAACAGCTATTATCAGCAAGTCAATTATCAAAGATAACAAACAAGGATAAAGGGAAAGTTTGGCTTAAGATCTTGATCTTGGTGTTTCTGAGCGCACAGTAGAAGACCTGCAAAATAAAATAAGCAACATGAAAGCAGCTTTGCACAACAAGCAACGCCACCAACATGGTTCAGGTGGAGGACCGCCTGTCCCCCCCATTGAAAGATGAGGACTTGTTAAAGGAGTTGTTTGGGAAGGATTCACTTCATGGTGTTGCTGGTATGTTACTTAAGATTTATGTCCTGTCTCCTAAATCTAAATTTGCTGTATATTTTGACATCGTCATACTTTTCCAAAGGGTTCATTCGATCCCTAAATATTTGTTGTCTTCACATATTTTGTCTTAAACGTGAACGCATATGCACGATGTACGGCATCCTTTAAACAGCCCAACAGGTGCAGTTATCATGCCGTTAGCACCTGTAATGGTGGGGTCTACCTCCATGCATTCTAATGCTTTTTTGGGGCCCGTTTTCATTGCTAATGGCTGGACGTGCATACGGGCCTTAGACTCAGACTTGTGTCCTGATTTTCACAATACCCTGACCCTGACTCAACTCAGAGTCAGGGTTTAGTGTCTAGTCTACAGGCAGTTAATTGAATGCATCATACCTGTCTGCTGTAAAAGTTTAGTTGAATATCAAGTGACACTCTCTTGACATGCAGCTGAATATCTACTAATAGCTTGTGGAGTGTCAAGAATTGACTATCCAATTAAAGTCTTACCGAATAAATTAAACATGTTTGTCTACTAATCTAAAAAGTTGCACACAGTAAGCCCGGGCTCTTCCAGTGAATGTTTGAAGTTAAACTGCGGTCCTACTCCAGTAATGAGGACTTGACTCATACTTGACTCAGATTCTTCTCCAGTGACTTGTACCCAACTCAGACTTGTGGTTTGATGACACAACCTAACACTGCTGTTCACTGTGAGAATCTGCAGACTTAGAAACCAGGTCCTCCAACAGAATAACACCTGGTTGTTAATGTTGTAATGTGCTGTGAGGTCATGTGAAACCCTCAGCCTTTGTGCTTTACACACTAAGAGCAGGCTCTTTAACTAAAGAAAGAAGACATCTGACATATGCATTAGAGGATTACATGGATTTAGCAGAACCAAAACCCTTATTGTAGTTCTACTCAGCAGTGAGACATTTTAATATTAAGGGCACAAAAGGCAAAACACAGCACTCACTTTTTCTCAAATGTTTCTTCCTCTTTAGAAACCAGCTCTCAGTGGTATAAAAAGAGGCCAAACATCTCAAGAATCTATCAATAGAAAGATGCAACATTCTTCAAACTCTGAAAAAGCCTAAACCTGAAAAGCTTAAAGCTTTCAATAGTCGAAACAGACGTACTTCTGTGTGTGAAACACATCTTTTTAGGCATGAAGTCTTTCACATGTAGGTCTCAGTGTGTCCAGTTGTGATCCTGAGGGCTTGCTTTAGGCTACACACACTCTGGCAGCCAAACTACATCTCCTCTGGCTTTTACTAACAACAGCTTGTTTCAGCTGATTAAACTTTCAGAGGCGTGAATTGGAAAGGTGTGGATTACATTTGACAAGTTTGGTTATGATTCCTGCTGTGTGATTAATATGCAAGCCAACAGAAAGACAAAGTAGCTTTTTGATCTCTAAGAGGTGTACACTTAATGTTTAAGTGTTCCATAGAAGTGAATTTCATCGTACTGTGTCTGACCTGAACAAGATACAGGAGATCAAAAGCTAGCAAGAAGCTTGAGAATGCAGACAAATGTTTGATCTCTTTTCATCAAGTTGACAGAAATCAATATCCAAATTAGGGCCATCACAATATCAGGTGTTCAAATCTCAATTATAGTGGCCAAAATAATTCATGACAGCAATGTTATGCAAATATTTAGTTTGTAAACTGAGAAAAAAACAACGCTTCCAGTCAAATTAGGAAAGGTAAGGCAAGGATGGAGCAACATGCTATATCATAAACTTTCCTAACTGACTCGAATGCCATCATCAGTTTCTGATGATGTTCAAAGTTATAATTTATCTGCATAATCAGCCTTCGACAGAACCTTCTAGTCAATTACTTCAGCGTGTGATTCTGCATTGCATATTTTTCAAGGACACCATTTTTTTTTTATGAAATCCAAAAAACTCCCAATCTGGTGAGGTTTTTTTTTGGATGTAAGTAAAGTATCACACCTTTTTTCTCTGTCATCTTGTCTGATGGTGATTCTCACTGCAGGAGAAGCCACAAACTGCAGGAAAGGCTAGCTAGCTAGCTGGTTACTGATTCTTCCTGTTAGCCCACTGTTTCGTCTTTCACACCAAACAACTTTGCCCACATCATGTCTTTTTCAAGCAGCGGGCAGTTGTGATAAAGGAATCACTGAAAAACCAACAAAGTAGCAGGTGTAAAGTGGCATCATTTGCTGCATCAGAGCCATCAACTCTTCTCAGGAGGTGGTGGAGACCAAAAACTGAGCAAATAGTTGAATAAATATTGACTCTCTTTTGCCAGTTTGACACAAACAAACCTCCAAATAAAGTGAACTAGGTGCCAGGAGTACATTAAACTATCACTTAATAAAGTGTTAGTTTAATGTAATGTTTTAAGCTTGCAAGAAAATCAAAGTTCACTTAAATAAGCCAACAGAAAGGTAATGAATCCTCCACATTCATGTGTTTCCTTTAGAAAAAGGAGGCTAGGACATTGATTTGTATTAATATCCAAATATGCTGAATGACAGAACATGAAATGAGAGATACTATGACAACCTGTAACAGCTCCAAAGCTCATAGGCTTTGTGCATCATGGAGGGAGGACAGAAAAGTTTAAGAAAGCGCGCCAGAAAAGTAACTGTAAAGGCTGATTTATACTTCTGCGTCTCCCCTACGCAGCAGGGGCTGACGCGGACATGAGCACCACATACTTGTGCGTCGGTGTGTCCGTGTCGCGCAGCAATTCTCCGCCGAAACGCCTGAGGGCAGTGCGGTCTCTCTGATAGCCGGCCGCCTGCTTCCGGTCCCGCTACGATCTCTGTTTACTTTTCCACAGAGTTTCAGAGCGTGTTCTGTTAATCTACAGCTGATACATGTTGCTGTTTATCATACAGACATGATTACATGAAGAATAGAGAGGAGGAGATGAAATACACGGCTGATGTGCGGCCGATGTCCGGGATCCCGGAAGTGTTGTAAATGCGGGAAAGACAAAGCCGCCGAGCGGACCAATCACAGAGCTTGCGGGCCGCGTCGGCTCTACGGGGAGTTACATTTTGGAGGAGGTGCACGTCAGCTACGTGCGTAGGCCACGGCGTAGGTACGGGAGCTACGCGGACCCCCGGCGTAGGGTACGCCAATGATTCAACGCAGAAGTATAAATCAGCCTTAACGGTGGGTAAGCCAACTGTTTTGATTTGATGGGAACCTCAAATCTGAGACATGTATAATAAACGTGTCGACAACAATGTCAACAGAATAACTACAAAATTGGTAGTTTGTGAAGTTTAATGTTAAACTGCATGACTTTTTTTTCACACATCAGATACATTGTTAATATTTACATCAAACATAATCCAAATAAAAAAACAGGTTTAAATGTTTCACATCATTTCAGCTTGGGCAACAAAAAAGATCTCACGACCCTAATTAATATGTATTCAGGCATTATCCTTCCACAAATATACAATAATTGTCAAAAGAAATGTGCTGTAGGCCTATATATATGTATATATGTTTAAAAAAATAAAAACTAAAATGTTACAGTCTTACAAAAACACAAAACAACAAGGTTGAGGGTGAAAACCAACATGGCAATTATCTTCAGGACATTCAAAAGAATCAAATGTGACTGAAAATGTAAGGATTCAATAGTGAAAATCAATACACGTAAATGCCATTTCAAGCTTTGTGGCAAGTCGTGGCACTTACTGTAACAGTAATGTAACAATAATCATTGTTAGCATTTGAATAAACAAGACAAGGAAGGATCTCATGAATGTGTCACAAAAATACTAAGTTGTGTTTCCGTGTTTTTTTGTTTTTTTTCTCTTCTCACATCAGTTACAGCAATATCAAACTCCTTCAGCGGTTTGCAGCCGCGTCTTAAACTAAATGCTAGCACACAAATCAAGCCATTGCAAGACAACAAGGTGAGCACAGGAGAAAGTCTCACAAGTTTTACTCTATTCCCATTAACCACCATTAAGAGTAAACACTAAATTACCTTCAACACCTCAAAGGTTGTTTTTTTTATCACATTAATCACAAACACATCTATTTTCTTTTCTTTATTTTTTCCCCAAACATACATCTGACATGGCAAAAAATGTGAACTTTCAGTTTATGCAAATTTGCTGTGTCTAGAGGGCTTGTGTGTGTTGGAGGCAGTATCCTGAAAATAGGCTCGTTCAAGTGCGTTAGCTTATGTATGGTCTGAACTCAACAGTCTCATGTGGAAAAAGGGACTCTGAAAATAAGTGAGGTGCTGTCGTATATAACTACGCATTCTCTACAAAAATACAGTAGCAAGCTTTCTCTTGAGCGTTTCTACAACTGATTTGAAACTCATAGACTATATTAGTACAAATCATATTCAGAAAAATATTTAAATATGTAAGTCGTGTGGGCTGTCCTTGAAAAAGTCTTTCCCTTTTTAGTGTGGGGAGGTCAACTTAAATGTTTTTTCTTTTTTTTTTTTTTCCCAGGACAACCCAGGTACGTGATTGTCTTCACCTGTTACACCCGCATAAAGAACAACTCCTGCTGGTTGATATACACAATGCAAAGGACGCATAATGCAATGAGCCTCAAACCAACCTCCTTGTGGAACTCAAAAATTGAACATACAGATATGGAAAAACATGGCATATGGCAAGCGAAATGTAAACCAGGAAAATGTAGCACATTGCCAATCAACTAAGTCTATTTCCTGCCAAACAAAGGTGTTGAATGTAAACGCTGGCAAGAACGCATATAGACAAAATGGAACTACAGTGGGGCAAAAAAGTATTTAGTCAGCCACTGATTTTGCAAGTTCTCCCACTTAGAAAGATGAGAGAGGTCTGTAATTCTCAAAATGAGGAAAAAAATCCAGGAAATCACATTGTAGTAAAATAATTTATTTGTAAATTATGGTGGAAAATAAGTATTTGGTCACCCACAAACAAGCAAGATTTCTGCCTCTCACAGACCTGTAACTTCTCCTTTAAGAAGCTCTTCTGTCCTCCACTCGTTACCTGTATTAATGGCAACTGTTTGAACTGCTTATCTGTATAAAAGACACCTGTCCACAGCCTCAAACAGTCAGACTCCAAACTCAACCATGGCCAAGACCAAAGAGCTGTCCAAGGACACCAGGAAGAAAATTGTGGACCTGCAGCAGGCTGGGAAGAGTGAATCTACAATAGGCAAGCAGGTTGGTGAGAATAAATCAACTGTGGGAAATTGTAAGAAAATGGAAGACATACAAGACCATTGATAATCTCCCTTGATCTGGGCCCCACACAAGATCTCATCCCGTGGGGTCAAAATGATCATGAGAACGGTGAGCAAAAATCCTAGAACTACACGGAGGGACCTGATGAGTGACCTGCAGAGAGCTGGGACCAAAGTAACAAAGGCTACCATCAGTAACACACTACGCCGAGAGGGACTCAAATCCTGCAGCGCCAGGCGTGTCCCCCTGCTTAAGCCAGTACATATCCAGGCCCTTCTGAAGTTTGCCAGGGAGCATATGGATGATCCAGAAGAGGATTGGGAGAATATCATGTGGTCAGATGAAACCAAAATAGAGCTTTTTGGTAAAAACTCAACTTGTCGTGTTTGGAGGAAGAAGAATGCTGAGTTGCATCCCAAGAACACCATACCTACTGTGAAGCATGGGGGTGGAAACCTCATGCTTTGGGGCTGTTTTTCTGCAAAGGGGACAGGACGACTGATCCGTATTGTGAGATTTTAATCTCCAAAACCTCCTTCAATCAGTGAGAGCATTGAAGATGGAACGTGGCTGGGTCTTCCAGCATGACAATGATCCCAAACACACCGCTCGGGCGACGAAGGAGTGGCTCCGTAAAAAGCATTTCAAGGCCCTGGAGTGGCCTAGTCAGTCTCCAGACCTCAACCCCATAGAAAATTTGTGGAGGGAGTTGAAAGTCCGTGTTGCCAAGCGACAGCCCCAAAACATCACTGCTCTAGAGGAGATCTGCATGGAGGAATGGGCCAAAATACCAGCTACAGTGTGTGCAAACCTGGTGAAGACTTACAGGAAACGTTTGACCTCTGTCATTGCCATTAAAGGTTATCTTACAAAGTATAGAGTTGAACTTTTCTTATTGACCAAATACTTATTTTCCACCATAATTTACAAATAAATTCTTTAAAAATCCTACAATGTGATTTCCTGGATTTTTTTTTCTCATTGTGTCTCTCATAGTTGAAGTGAACCTCTGAAAATTACAGACCTCTCTCATCTTTCTAAGTGGGAGAACTTGCAAAATCAGTGGCTGACTAAATACTTTTTTGCCCCACTGTAAATGTCTTTGGCAACTACTGGTAGATAATTATAATAATAGTCATAATAATCATAACAACAGTGTGGATATATAGGTAGTAATACATGGAGGAATAGAGGAAAGTAATACTGTTTGATCTCAAGCCCTTTGTTTTTCTTAGTGCTTATGAGGATAACATTCGCTTCCAATAGTCCGAAATATCCAGTCAAACTTCATAACAGCAGAGCTATTATGAAAGGTAACAAAGGATTTAGATGAGGGACTGCCAATTCACATCTTCACATGACAACCTGTCATTTCCTGTCATTAAAGGGGTAGTCAATGTCATTAAAAATTGATAATTACTTTTACAAATCATATGGCATTTGTTTTCTTTTTTTCACCAGAACACACCCGATCACACATACAGTACAGTATATTACTTTCAAAGAAGCAAGCATATGATTGACAGACAAACAGAACAAACAAAAAGAAGCACGATGCTATAAAAAGGTCACTACCACTGTGGGAAATGTAAAAAAAAAGAAGAAGAAGAAGAAGAAAAAATAACATCTTGAGTGATACATGGTATATTCTGTACACGGTTTAGACGGCTGGCTAGAAACCAAATATTCAAAAGGTGAGGAGGCAGTCAAAAAACAAACAGGGAGTGTGGGCGAGTGGGGTTGGAGGGGAAAGAGTGCTGGAGGAGGGTAGTTTGTGTCGGCTACGCTAACATCACAAGGTGAGTGGGGGTCTTACAGACAGCCTCAGTGTAGTGCACAATACACGGGGGGGGTTTCAAGGGACTCAGGGCCACAAATTACAGACACTTTCATCATGTCAGGGAGAAGCCCACACGTGGTTTAAGCGTAGAGAATAAACAGAAGCGAGGTGGGAACGGATGCACATCCCTTCAGCAGAGCTTTTATTTTTCCACGAGGCGTCTGTGGCACTATCACGTCGCCTCTTGCAGAGCTAAAAGTTATGTAGCATGTCACACAGATTGCTCCTTGGGGAACGTGTATGGAGGGCGAGGGCCAGGGGCAGGGGCGGTGAAGGTGGTGTTGGAGTACATGGGCTCGCTGGGTGGCTGCTGTGTGTAAGGGTGCTGAGGCAGGAAGGTAACAGGATAGGCTGGAGCGGGCTGAGACTCGGGGTACTGTTCCATGTTGGCGACGCGCTGGTAGCTCATGTATTCAGCCGGGTTCAACAGCTCTTCTGGACGCCTCCCAGAGTCCTGCAGGGAGAGGATGAAAGAGGAGGAGAGGAGATAATTCTGCAGGGTCACAGAGTTGACTTTAACTAAAGAAGGTCTACTGAACCCAACATCACAACAGAACATAACAGTGCGCAGCAGAACATGAAGTGATTTACTAAACACACATTTTGAACTGTAGTTTGCGATAACACAGTTCAGCTACAAACTTCAATTTAAGCACAATGGTAATAAATATTCATGCATGTTTCTCTACACTGAGCTACAAACAGGGTTAGATAAACTAATACCCTCTGAATTTATGCAGTTTTCTGCTGCTTTGAGGTCTTTCCAAAACACTTTGTTTGTTCCAGAACACCTCTATTAACTTGTGAGATAAAACACAAGGCTTTTATTACGAGGAGCTAAACCAGAAGTTTTTGTTTTATGTTACAGGAATGTGAACAGCACCAGATGTGGCATTAAGGAAGCCACAAGTTGATAACTGGCTGCTAACATTTCATATCAAGGTCTTTGTTTTGATGAATCAGAGATGCAGGCACAAGTGGAGATTTAAGGCCGAATTCCACCAGGTCCGTCTTCAGTCTGTCTATGATCCGTCACGGCACTGGATCTGATTGGTTTCTATTCTAGTCAATGTGTTAACTTCCACTGGATCTGCTCCGTAGCGTTCCGGCTGCGTCTCTGATCCGGCAGGTCAGAACGCAACAGATCAGATACGCAAGACTTCTGTTTTTGCCGGATGCCGGAGCACGACGCATCAATTCAGCACAGAGCAGATGGAGCGGGACAGGAAGTCAGGCACCAAAACAAAATAAAAACATCCCGTTCATTTTCAGAATAAAACACTCTGTCGGTTTTAACTTAAAGGCACTATGAGGAGTTTTTAACTGGTTGAGAAACAGATTGAAAATGATACTGATGCCTCTTTTAGACCCTCAAAAGCAAACAAGACCATCCACAGCAACACTGATAGATTCTCTGTTGTCATTTTTAATACCTGAAACTGCTCTGAGGGGGTAGGTGTCAGATCAGACGATTGACATCTTGCTTTAGAAACACCCTGTTATGTCTATTTTCATGGCAAATAATCACACCGTGTGATACATCTGTGTGTTAAACACAACAGGATGAGGTTATTGTCTGAAGATACAAATTTTGCATGAACAGGATAAGAGCTAAGAGGTATCATGTTGTCTACAAGGGGGCGCCAGAACAGCAGCTTTAAGTATGACAACAAAATGTCATTTAGAGCGGAGGCAGGCCTGGAGTCAACAGGTCAGAGGTTTTCACAGGACGATAAAGACAACATGGACGAGGAGAGGAGGATGAGGAGAATCCTTGATATAGTGATTGCCGTGGGAAAACCTCAGTCACATGACTCCAGCTGTCCGTGCTGCATCCCGAAAATGCAACCGATGGGTGTTAACGGACGAGAGAGCATGGAGCTGGACCGCAGCGGATCAGAGATGGACTGGACACGGATCTGGTGGAAGTCCTGTGTAATACTGCTTAAGTCAAACTGCAAAGCTGTAATGAGAGGGTCTGGATATAGACACTGAAAATAGTAGAGATGTCTGGCATCAGCTTTTTCAGTCTACATCTGGATAAGAATAAAATAACTAATAAAGGTTACCTGTAGTTTGATTAACTGAACTGATTTCATTTATTGAATTTGGTTTGGTTGGTTTGCATTGTTGAAAATGTCAAAACTTGGAGTCAAACAGTGTTCGATTTAAAAGGCACACCGTGGCAATGTTGCATTTAATTTGATAATGTTTGTGGACACATAGAAGAGAAGCTGAAGAAAGAAAGAATGGTCAAAATTGGTGAGGCAGAGCCAAAAATATCCTGACTTTTAATCCCTTACTTTGATGAAACTCCCAAAACATGCATGAACTACATTTCCCATCATGCAGCTGAAATCCTCCTTTCTTTGGAACTCCAACCTTTTCCTTTCAAACCTCTAAACCTCAGTTTTTAAATGTATATAGCAAACCCAGTGTGAAAAATAACCATGATGACATTATGAGAGTCAATTCCTCAAACCAGAGGAAACACACTGACGGGCCTAAAACGACTGTTTCAGCAGGCTGAATATAGACAAGCTGTGTGTTCTATGTGTTAAAAGATGGAGTGCTATCAGCTGTTTGAAGGATTTCATAGAAAAGTACCTCCCTGTTATAGTCATTTATATTTTATTAAGGATTCAGGGAGACTTGTGAGAAGCGTTTTCACAGCAGACTTTGTAAAACCTTCTTGTTTTCCATCTTAATTGAGCTAAAACTGCAGCCGTTCTGCTGTGTTTGTGTTACATCATCATGTTTAAAGCAGCATCCTCTGCCCGACTGTTTTTCTATTAGAATTCAAAACACAATGTTTCTAGTTCACTTCAAAGTTTATAATGGCTTTAAGATCTTTAATGGAGCTGTGAACATTGTGTCCTGAGTACGCCAGCCGCCATTCTGATGTCCCTGAATCTACTTTTATTCAGCTGTAACCTGGAGTACTGAGTTAAGAGTCAACAAGTCTGTAAAAAAAAATGAGAGTAGGTTTATGTATTTATTTTGCATCATTCTGTGTTGGTTGTGTAAGATTTTAATCAAAAGGTGCTGGTGCTGGAAGAGGATTTCAGTAGTCTGCTGTGCTTTGTGAGAGCACATCACACTCAAATGTCTCTATGAATTTAATCCACTGACGGGAGAGAGAAACATATATTTCTCATGTACCGCTGTACTGACATTTAACCCCTTACTGACTTTAAACCATGCACCAATATGTGTTTGAGTGGGTGGAGAGTCAATTTCCAGAAACCATGATTGTACTTTACATCGACACTACTAACCACTATGCCCCCTGCTCATTATACTGGAACGTACACAACACAAGCACTGCAGGCCATGAAATCACTGCATAAATTAACACTGTATGGTCACTCATCTTTATCTGCATGGATGTAAATGTGACGCCCTCAGTCGCACAAAGTCAAATTAAATGTTTTTGGCTCAGAGGGTTTTTACAGAACGACCACATTAACTCAAAATACTAAAGCCTGGTTTATATATATATGACTCTAGGCCATAGCTATGCAGTAGTGGCTGAGTAGTGGGGTCTGCATGTTAGCATCGCTCTGCAATACTCTGCCGAAACACTAGTCAGGAGGTGCAATTTCTGTGGCAGTCATATCCACACTTTCTGGTTCCACTACATTCCCTCTTCCCATTCTCCCACACAGGAGAATGTGGATACTCAGCGTATTGTCTGAACGTATTATGTTGAAGTTGAAGTTGATAAATGTTGAGGAGCAGTTGATCTTACTAGAAGTGTTGCAAAGAAGAAAAGAGAGACGACGCCTGAGGAGATGTAATGTATAAGGCTGATGTACGGCATTCAATTTGGCACATAGGGACACTTTGGAGGAGGAGAACGTCAGGCTACATGTGTAGACTTCTTTGTAGGTACAGGACGAGCCATTTAAACAATGATCTCATCTCTATAAGTGTTTTGGTGAGGGGACAGAACCATGAACAGACCTAGAACTGTTTATGTGTGAAGCTAAATATGAGAAAAGGAAAGCCTATAGAGTTTTGAAAGCTAACAAGGATTTCAATGAACTAGTCAAGTCTGCTGTCCTGTTGTTTGCACCGATGTTTGTGTGTCAACTTGAAAAAGACTGGTATTCGATCATCACCTGACGTTCACAGTCCCTCCAGGATTTCGCGGGATTTTTTTGTGATTGTTGCAAACCAAAAAGCTTGAATTTGCAACAGCTTTTTGAAAAAATTGCGGTGAAAGTTGCGATTGTTTTTTTTTTTTGCTTTTTTCCCCCAATAACATCTCAGGGGCAAGTAAATATGCTAAATTACAGTTGTTTTTAGAAAACATTCTTGATGTGGCCACTGACTGTATTTTGATTCTCTTGATTCACAGAAAAATGCCATGAAAGGACTGTATTGCACATTTACGACGGTCCCTGAATGCACCTCGCAGCGACTGATGCACAGTCAGTTCACGGCACTCTGAAGTGAATCTGAATCTTTGATGACAAGGAGTTGATCAAAACTTACTGAATGTGTCTGATGTATCACCAAACTGGATTAAATCAAGCTGTAGATGCAGAGCTTTTTACGGTAACCACGGCAACAACGTCAAACATCAAATAGTAAACAGACGTCCCCCGGTTGTGTCTTTGTCACTAACGCACACCGGGACAAATCATCAATGAAGATGAGACAGATGCATGGAGGTGAGGAGAGCTGGTTCATAAAGCACACCTGCTGCAGGTAGAGACCAAGCTAACACTGAGCCCCTCAATCTATAAATAATAACGTTGTCATGGTCACTTGTCCTGCCTGCTGTCCCCTTTTCACCCGTTCTCTGTGCGTGTTTTATTGCTGAAAAGTGCCGATCAAGTGAGGACTTACATTCATGTTCCAAGGAAGTCAAATTGATGACAAAACGCGCTGATTGGTTGAATTTGCGTTGATAGTTGCGATTGCGAAATCGCAACTTCCTGGAGGGACTGATTATTGTTAGTGTGATTATATTAACAATTATTCTGGTGCCATATGATTCTAGACATAAATGACTGGAAATAAAGGACTTCTTATAAAAGGCATTGTGAGGGCTACATGTTGAGATAAGCACAAAAGAGCTCAGGGAGACAAAGGGTGAGCGGTGATTGTGTGTGAAGGTGAATCAGTGTTTTCACAGCAGACGACGTGAGAGTAAACCTGACCTGACACACACGCCGGGGACATTGACAGAAGCGTCTGAAGATCTTGTTTGTTTCAGGTCAGAATGAAGAACAATCAGACAGCTGAGGAAAAAGTTCATCTGCTGTGTTGACATAGCTTTGGTTATTTCAAGCAGAATTTAAAAGCAACAGTCTGAGGAGCACTTTGTCTCAAAGCTGTCAGGGTGAGGGGGTGTGGGGCGCGGGTGCGGACCACAGGGGTTCTTAAAGTTGATATGAAAAGGAATAACCACAAAAATGGCAAGCGATCAGAGGGAGAGGGGAAAATCAAAATAACGAAGGCTGAAACCAAGAGACTCCAAAACCTCAACAAGGCGTTAATATGATGAGAGAAACTGAACCACAGCTGCAGAGCCACTGACTGGAACCAAGATATGAAGGAGACCAGTTTAACAAAACTAAAAGGGCTGCTAGAGATGCCTTGGGAAAAGACCCACCTAACTTCAAATAACTATTTTCTCAGGGATTTATAGTGTTTGTGTTTATGGAGATATCACAGGAGAGCTCCTCTCAATAACTCTGAAGGTGAGCTAATGAGTCAGCACAGGGAGCTGGAGCCCAGGAGTATATATATAAGCTTCCCCCACCTGCTGCAGATCAGGGGGCAATCAGGCACACACACCTGACCCTGCACTGTGCTGATTAGTTCACCAAACTCAGAGGCTGTTTCCGAAACGGCCTGCTACTTACTACTTACTAATGTAGTAGGCAGTAGGTATTGCCTACTACATATTGCATTTGAATTTAGTATGTAGTATGACTGTTCTGTCCGATCTGTCATGCAGCATGCTGAGCCAGACTTCGCTGGATTTCTGGTTTCTGAAAGCGGAAGTAAACAACGGCGAAGCCGATAAATAAAATGCTTATTTAGCATCCATTTATGATTTAAAAAGTTAGGAAGTGGTTTATATGTAATTTGATAACTTTCACAGCACCCAAAAACAGATTTCATCCCGTCAAAAAATGAGGAAAAAGAAAAAGCAGAACGAGCGCTGTGCATTATGGGAAACAGTACGCGAGGCAGACTGGTCCGATGCATACTGAGATATTTTCCTGAATCAGTAGACATCCGGGGAGTTTTGGCATACTGCAGATTTTGCTCTTGTTCACATACTACTTACTACATACTGAATTTTGGACATATCAGTACGTACTGCTAGTATAGTAGGCGATTTCGGAAACAGCCAGAGTGTGGCAAAATTGAGTGCCCCTCACACAAAACACATTAGTCTGGAGTCTGACATCGTAGAGATGATAACATGTCAGCCTGATGAAAAACACAATCAGATGAGGAATTCTCAGACTGGTGAAAACAAAGCAACAAGTTTGTGATTTTTAAAATCAAATCTATTTTCAAAGCATTAGTTTGACAGTTTTGGAAATACTTGTATTTGCTTTCTTAGACAGAGTATACTTCTTTAATATAAATGAAGCTGGAGCTGGCAACCAGTCAGGTAAGCACAAAGTGTCACAGTTATCACCTGCCACACCTGCTCAGCCTCTCAGCCCACTACATTTCCACTCCCCTTCGTTTACCTGAACCACACTCTCCTCTTTAAGCCAACACAAATCACCTGTTTCTCATTACCTGCTGCCAGTATTTAAGTCCCGGTTTCAGCTCACTCAGTGCCAGATTGTTCTCACTGCAAATGCAAGACTCTCCAGCACTTTTCCTCGGACTGATCTCCCGGTTTCGACCCTGCCTGTCCCCGACCTTCCTTCCTCGTTTCTGCCCTGGTAACTACCTCAGCCTTCTGTCCCCGACCAAGAGATTTGCCTGCTCCTCGTCTGTTTCCAGCCTGATCCTCCACACAGCGAAACCAGCTTCTCAACAGACATTGTGTGACCGGGTTAGTAAAGACTGTTACCTGCTGTTTCCTCCGGGCTCCAGTGTGCTGCTTTTGGGTTCACCCTCACACCCATAACACAAAGACTGCAACAAAGCTAGCATGGCTCTTCTAGTGTTAAAAAATCTTCCAATAAAGATCAATAAGTGATGAAATAAAGAAATGAAACAAAGAAGTCTTTGTGTTTTTCCAGTTGAGTTTGACGTCTGTCTAAACTTTGGTTGATCTTTGAAGGTGCTTGTCAGAGCATTTCATCTTCTGAGGTTATTGGCTGCTGTTAGCTGTAAACCATATTTTTCTGGGCTTGTTCTATCTGACTCAAAAACAGGAAGAAGTAATTGGAAAGAAAGCTAATTAGCATGTCTCCCCAAGTGCCAAACTCTTCCTTTAGTCCAACGATATTAGGTTAGACATGGTATTTTTGTCTCGACTCGTAGGTGGTTGAAATTTGAGTTTTTCTGGGAAGCCAGAGTCAGAAACAGTCCACTGAAAATCAAACAGAAGAGCCTCCACCTCACATATAAGTTTGTTTTATTTGTTCACTTTATAATGATTTATTTATGAGGTTACACAATATCTGATGTAAGTGCCTCATTTATTTTTTATGCAGGAAGCATACCTTAGGGAAAGTATCTGTCAGACTTGCATGTATATAAAAGGGGGGGCGGGGGTATTAAGGTCTGGTTCTTTCTACCATGGATGTGAAAGTGGTCAAACAGATTTCCAGGAGGGTTTTTTGGATGGGACAATTCAAGGAGGCTGAGCTGATCTCTAAAACCTGCTGAGAGCAGAATATCTGCTGCACTGACAGAAACACCTACACAGTGGTTTACATTTACTGGAGTGGAGCTCAAAAAGTATTTTATACATTGAACAACACTAACAGCCTGCTGTCAGGAAATAAAACACACCTGCATTGCTGTTAGCCACAGGTTCTTTGTTCATTCTATGTTAAAGGTGACATCATGCAAAATTTACTTTTGAATGGTTCTCTACCTGAAATATGTGTCCCTGGCATGTCTACAAACCCACCGAGAATGAAAAAAATCCATTCTGCCCCTGTTTTGATTTCTCCACCTTTCTGTGAATGTGTCTAAAACGAGCCGTTTCAGACTTCCGTGTTTTTGTTACGTAACAACAATATCCGGTCTGTCACGGAGTCAGAGCTCGGAGCTTGTTCAGCCCATAGACTGTATAAAATAACACTGAATCCCCCCTTTGTTTTTCATTACCTGCACAAATGTGTGCTAACAAGGAGCTTAGGAGGGAGGCATTCTAGTTGTAGGCTGTCTTAATAAACACAAAGGTCGGTTTTACTCCCCACGTCTGCAGATTTGAAGATCTAGTGGATGATTTTTATTTGTCATGGATAAGTGCTAGCGCTAGTTAGCATAGCTACATAGCTACATGTTCATAGCTGTAGCTGTGTACCAAGACACACGTCGACATACTGACAAATAAAACAAGAAACACTAAATCTGTGACCAATCCTTCAGAAAAGGTCCCGCTGCCTTTCTGGCAGAGGTCGGTTTTACTCCCCACGTCTGCAGATTTGAAGATCTAGTGGATGATTTTCATTTATCATGGATAAGTGCTAGCGCTAGTTAGCATAGCCACATAGCTACATGTTCGTAGCTGTGTACCAAGACACACGTCGACATACTGATAAATAAAACAACAAGAATCACTAAATCTGTGACCAATCCTTCAGAAAAGGTCCTGCTACAGGCGCCTCTCCATCAGGATCAGATTCTGGATCAGATTCAGAGGGTTGAAGTAACGCGGGTCTGTGAGCAGCCGTGTATATTCAGCCAACATGTAAACATTAGATCAACGTGCTGGAGAGCCGAGGGCACATCCACTTCCTGAGGGGGCGTGGTCAGAGAGAAAACAGAGTGTTCTGAGGAGGACTGAAGAAGAGGGTTTTTCAGGCATGCCAAAATCTGATTTCAAAGTGGTTTTTTGAGCATAAACTTTAAAGACATGTTTTGGGGACCTCTTAGACCAATATATATTGATGAAAAAAGCGTGATATGTCACCTTTAAGTGGAGCTTATATTTATCCACACATTTTCACAGTCCGTCAATCCAAACTTTAAGAAAAGTTGTCTGTTTATCATTTTCTTTTTTGTTTTGAGTAAAGATTTACTTGTGTGTTATTTCACACAAATATTCATGATTTTGACTGAAGCCTGGAGCCCTCAAACACTTCTATGATCAGTTTAACCTCTAGCTTTTGTTAATCAATGCTTTTTTAAAGGCTGAAGTCTTTTCACTGTCGGATGATGTTCAGCAGAAGTCAAGCTGAAAGTGTCTTTTCTTGTCTGTAAGACTTTCAACATTAAACTCCGGGCATCGGGCCAAGGATTCGGATGATTCAGGATAATGGTCGATTGGAAGACATTCTTACTTTTTAAAGGAAATGTAATGTTTTGTAGGTCACTAATGGCAAAAGATTCTTTTTGACTTGAAGAATTAAAGCAGCACTTGGTCGAGGGTTTTATGTAAAATTAAACATCTTATCCACTTCAGTCAAAAAAAAATTAGTGAAGCAAAGAAAAGCATCTCCCACTTCTCTGTTTTGTTGTATTTTACTTATGTTTGAACTCATGTCAAGACTGAAGTTTTAAATATTTTGTAGCCATGGGAAGTAAAAACACTTCTAAAAGCAGAAGGTTGTTGAAAGCCATCTTAAGCAGTGCCTTGGTAAGCCACTTACAGGATGACTTGTGGTCACTGCCTGCCTCAAATTCAGAAAGTGCTGGCGCTTGTTTGGCCTTGTGGTTAAATCATGCGCCCCATGTACAGAGGGGGTCATCCCTATGTCCCCACAGCCTAATGGTCCCACAGCCCTATGTTCCCACATTTCTAGGACATTTTCAAAATTAGGTCTTGTGTTCCTACATTTCCGTTCAATTTAAGCCCTATCCTCCCACAAGATTTTTTGGAAGCACGAATGAATGAATAAACATTGAGCTGTGGGAACATAGGCACGCTCCTGTACAGAGGACATAGCTCTCAGGCGGGTACCCATGTCCTGTTCCAACCAGAGGCACTACCCGCTCTCTCCTTGTTTCCGGCTCTATGCACGGTCCTATCCTCTCAATAAAGGTCTAACAAATCCAAAAATTAACTTGAAAACCTCTGAAAGTGAACAAAGCATGTTGATTAAAAACTTTGTTAATACAACTACTAAGTCTGTTTTTGACACTACAAAGAATCATCAGCAGCCTGTTGCACCAGCTGTGCATAAGTTGAGTCCTAAGTGAGGGTGTAAAGTCCTCCCCAAACCATACGTTGAAACTAGTTAGTTTGTAACTTAAGTTGTGACATAGTTTGGTTGCACCACGGAGACGTAAGGTTCATCTTAACTAGTAGACAGTAACGTCCAAACTAACCAAAACATTGTCGCAGATATGATGTTTACACTTCCAGCAGCCAATCAGAGGAAAGCACCACTTTTGATGCATTGTTATCTTTCGTGCCTAATCGTCTCAGAACTGACCAACGGCTGAAACAAACTAAAGTAAGGTGATAACTACAGCCTCAATCCTTAATCTACGGTGTGTGTATAATAACAGTGACATCGAGTGGTACAATTATCAACTACAACATATGTTAATCATAGGAGAGCAAATCTTGGTCATCATATTTTTCCAAAGGAATTAATCTCTCGCGGATATCCCGTATATACAGTCTATGGTTGCAGACGTCATATAGCTGGGAGGACCCTCTGTATCTCTTCATCATCCCACTTTTCAAAACGACGCGCCATGGCAGCCGATATACTGTATGGAGGACTTTACACCTACTAGGGCCCAAGTGTAAGAATTAAGTTGCAACTTAGGCTTACGTTGGAACTATCTCAGCTGGTGCAACGCCCAAAACGTTAGTAGAGTGTAAACTTCATCCTAAATGAGAAATTACGTTCAAACTAGGCTACGTTTGAACTGGTGCAACAGGCTGCTGGTGTGTAAGACCATCTGAACCAGATTCACAGCTTTCTTTCAACAGGATAATGTCATGAACTGAGAATGCAGTCTGGTGCCAATGTTTGATTTCATGCCCCTTGGTGAGGGTTGCAATATCTTCTATTTTGATATCAAAGTCACTTTAATCTTTTGATATGGAAGATAGTTAGTATTTCAGTAAAGCTTCAAATGACAGTATCAGTAAAATATCTGATTAATCAGAGTACATTTTCCTCCATATCAAACAATGTAACAACACACAATTTGGATATGTCTGTGCATTTCAATATAATTCAGTGTGATACTATACAATTTGATAGGATTCCATCAGATATGATACGATACAATACGATGTGGTACGGTACGATACGATATAATACAATACAGTATGATACCATACCATACCATGCAATACAATACCATGCCATACCATACCTTATATTATACAATACCATATAATCCAATGCAATCTGATTTAAAATGACACAAACTGTTGATATGATTTTAAACTAAATTATATGAGACGATACAATAACACATGATAAGGCACAGCATGGTATGATACATGACCTGCAGTTTGTTTAACCCTGAAGAAGCTTAGCTTTTATCAACTTTTAGAAACATCAAGACATCTTTCTTGGATGTGAACGCACACTAAGCTCATGTGTGGCCTTGTTGCTTTCTTTGCACTATCCTTGGAAAGCTTTTGGACTTACTGACCCTGCTGGTATGATTTCTCCATGTGATGCTCAATGTTGAGCTACAGCTATCCAAAAATCTGTTAGTTACTGAGCTTTGATTCAAAGAAAACAACCTCCAAAACAAGATACACCATGACTCAACCCAAGCCAAGAGAAAAGAAACATAGGAGTGAGTCTGATTTGGATTTCAAGGTTCAAACCAACACTCTGAAGAAGTAAATCTGAGAGTGCAGTGATATTTCTCTTTATGCATCACAGTAAAACTGATGCATGCTGTTGAAAGTAACAGTCTGGACTATTAAAAATGACTCCCTAGAGGCCAGCCAGAGTTTATAGCCAGTTAGCTCCAACTAATTACTCCATTAACCTGTGGACATTCATCAAGAAAATATCACCTGGTTTTGCTAAATCATTGTTACTTAACTGAGTGTTTTATTCACACATTGTTTTAGTATTTTGGCTTGCTTGAATGAAGAGCCCTGGAAGTGCAAAACTTGGGGGGGGGGTCAAGACAGCAGGAAAGATTCAACACTGAAGTTCATCAGCTCTTTTCAAAGTTGATCAGAGGTCACTTGTGTGACTGTGCTTCACTGTCCATCAGGTCAAACTTTCTCCTTCTTGCCGAAATGAAAACTTTTTAATTCTTTCCATCTTTGTAAAAACATGAAGTACAAAGGTGAAAGAATGATCACTAATGCATACATTTAAAACTGAGCTTTATCTAAATGGAATCTGGCTCACCTTGAAGTCATTCTGAAGAACCCATATGTCAGACAGATAGCAAAACCTTGGAGGAAATATGGTCCAAATACCTTTTTTCATATCTGTAATAATAATAAATGTGTGCAAGGAAATACATCAGACTGTGATTAACGGACGACTGATTATTTAACTGATCAGTTTGAAGTTGAAGCCAAAAGGTGGAATAAAAGGCCTTTATTCTTCTCAGAGAATAAAAGGAGGAATTTGACATTCCGGGTTTGAAGTGGAGGTCCGGTCTCTGGCTCAGCAAACAAAGATTTTATTGAACGGTGCGACCTAATGACTGGAGCCAGTCAGGACCGGAGCTTAATGCTTATTACAAACAAGTTATGTTAACAGGCAAATCCCAGGAGGACTTTCATGTTGAAAATCTTCCTCTGCTACAGTCAAACATCAATTACTGAGCCGCTGACTGAACACCTTGTGAGAGCTGACATAACAGCTAAATCAATGCTCATTAATTTCTTTTCTCCGTCTCACAACTGTGTTATCTGATGGTTGAACATGTTTTCAGATCCGTCTCTAAACAGCGCTTGTTTTAGCGTTGATGAAAGTAATTGATTATACGAACGCACATTAAGTCGATTTTGATTTACTAATCAATCCAAAGAGGTTATTTAAAAGGTTAAAATTGCCACCATGTCAAGATCATTTCTCCAATTCTTATTCAATTTAACCTGTTTCAATGACATCCTTTGAACACCCCAGTTTTTTTAAAAATGAGGCTGCTCTGCGCCCCACAAAGATAACATTCATTTTTTACCCATATTTCCTGAGAGATGATGATAGTGTAATGAAGATTTTTAAGACCCACATCCAGAATAAATTAAGTTTCACTGGATATTTTTGGAAGACTTTGAGGAGCTTCTTCTTCCCACATGCAGCTGCCAAAGATTTAATACCAAAGATAAATCGGGGATGTTAATGCAGACTACAGCACATGGTTATGTATTAGAAATTATGTTATGCAAAAATATTAAAATCTGGTAACTTCTTCAGTCTAGGTCAGAAGAAAGAAAGAATATCTCCTCTTCTTGGTGAAATGCTGTTCTGGATATTTGGTCAGATTATAAAACTTTCCAATTCTCTGTGTTGATGGGGCTCGTCTCTGAGCATGTATTTCTAAATAATCAGCATGAATGAACAGTTAGACTTATAAAAGTGATGTTTGTGAGAGGATTTGATCCTGCACACTCACAGCACTTCTTCCTTGCTGCTCACTCTGTTCTGTGCATGCTGCAAAGTGTCTGCTGCTGCTACACTAGTTGCCTCCTCATGTGTAAAAATTGCAATAACCATTTTTAACAGAGGCTGTAATGGCTGCACCCAGCAATGCTTTTCAGAAGCTCTGCCTCCACTATGTACTTTACTACTTTCTTTTTCAGCGTCCTTCAAACTTCTGCAAGGTTCCACCCTGTCACCTAGAAATTACTTTCATATATTTAGTTAGCAGGAGTGAGCATGTTTTAAAAGAAACAAGCAGTTGTTTTCCCCATACAGTCTGAAGATTGTTTTTTAAATGATCTCTGCTCCTATACCAAGTTGGAAACAGTTAACAAAGAAGACATCTGCAGAAATGTAATTGGCATCATATTTCATTTGCTTTCTTGTGAATGCACGTTATACTACACAGAATTCCATCATTATACCCAACAATAATGTTTAGCCATTATTAACCCATGGCTTAGGCGAGGAAAGGATAATGGTTTTAAATATTGGAATGGTAGTGACATTTTTGGGGTTTGACACAACTAACCTGTTGTCTAAACCAGGGGTTCCAAAAGTGTGAGTCGGGATCCCCTGGGGGGTCACGAGACACAAATGGGGGGGTCGTGAGAAGTCTTCTAGAATACCTGTCACAGCCTGAGGGACGCACCATCCCATAATATCTGATTTTAGGTGAAGGTTTTATGAGCATACCGCATCAAGTGAGGACATTGAGATATGCTGTACACCATTGTTCATTAATGCATTTCAAATCTGTAATATATATAATATGTAATGAATATATATGTAATGTATGTGTATGAATTTTATGTGCTTTGGCAACAACATGTCTTGAATGTCTTGAAATTGAATTTTTTTTTTTTTTTAAGTTATTATTAAAAATAGTACATTTTACCAATTATAGTAAAGAATATCGACATAGTAGCAAACCTTGAAATAAAACCTTAAAAATAGAAAATGTAATGAGTTTTCTGCCTTTCTTTTTGCCAGATGACTCCTAAGTTTAGGGTTAGTGAACAGTTAGTCATCAAAAGTATCAGTAGCAGCAGGTTAATTCATTAGGGCACTGGAAACACGGCCACACGCTCATATTGGTAGTCTAATTTTCTGCAGACCAGCTAAATTAAGCCACATTTAATCACTTTGAGGGACAGTGGGGGTGACAAGTCTTTGGCACTTATATTTTGGGGGTCACGGGCTGAAAGGTTTGGGAACCCCTGGTCTAAACCTTAACAAATACTGAAATGAGGATGCCAATCTTGGTCCCCCATCTTAAAAACTCTACAAGCTGGTACAACAATGTCACACTTCTTTGTGGAAAGAGATGCAGAAAGATGTTTTACACCGAAGTAATCAGGAAATAAAACTAGTTTCAAATGGAATTTCACAGAGACAGTGTTGAGCGGGTAAGCTTTGCTTAAAGGTCCCATATAATGACAAACATGTTTTTCATTGCCTGTACATACTTGAGTCATTATCCAGCTTTAGAAAACCCTGAGAATGAACAAGCGGTAAAGCCTCATCATTGTTCCTGCAGCCCACCTACTGTGAAAACAAAGCTTCTAACAGGGGGATTTGATTTGGCTTCTGTGTTGACATAATGATAGGAGTGATTTGCATAGGCATGCATGCCAAACCATTACCACTTCCACTCCTCAACTACTTCTGCTTCCTCCTATATGCTTTCATGGTTTTGTTTCAGTGTTTCAGAGTCAAGATGTGAAATGTTAGAGCCAGACTTCTCTGTTGTTGGTTGAAAATAACATTATAAATGTCAATATTCTCTCCCAGCACAAATGACCAAGGACAACAGTGGCTGCTTTCTATTCATAACAACATGCCAGCTATAGTTAGTGCTAATTTATTTGTGTATTTGTGCCAACTATTTCACCTTGGACTGCTTCAACAAGGAGGGCTGATCACATGAAGTTACACACAAAAGGCAACAGGTAGGAATACCCTTCAAACGTTGACATATCACTCAGAGGTATGCTGTCGTAACCAAGGCTGAAACACTCAGATTCGGGGTCAGATTCAGGATCTTATGTGTGGAGGTTCTTCTGGAGGGCTTGCCGTGTTTGTTTTGGTGTTTTTCCACCTCTTCATCTACTGCACTCTCCTTCCTCAGACAACACTCAAGGCTGATTTATACTTCTGCGTTGAATCAACGGCGTACCCTACGCCGGGGGTCCGCGTAGCTCCCGTACCTACGCCGAGGCCTACGCACGTAGCTGACGTGCACCTCCTCCAAAATGTAACTCCCCCGTAGAGCCGACGCGGACCTCAAGCCCTGTGATTGGTCCGCTCGGCGGCTTTGTATTTCCCGCATTTACAACACTTCCGGGATCCCGGACATCGGCCGCACATCGGCTGTGTATTTCATCTCCTCCTCTCTATTCTTCATGTAATCATGTCTGTATGATAAACAGCAACATGTTTCAGCTGTAGATTAACATAACACGCTCTGAATCTCTGTGGAAAAGTAAACAGAGATCGTAGCGGGGCAGGAAGCAGGCGACCGGCTATCAGAGAGACCGCACTGCCCTCTAGTGTTTCGGCGGAGAATTGCTGCGCGACACAGACACACCGACGCACAAGTATGTGGGGCTCAAGTCCGCGTCAGCCCCTGCTGCGTAGGGGAGACGCAGAAGTATAAATCAGCCTTCAGGCAGCCAATCAGTGCAGTGCCTCTTTATCAAAGTGCCCCCATCCGCTCAGATCGCTACGTGGATAATTGGTTGATAAACTGAGAGGCTGCAGATCCTCCACAGAGGCTGGATTTGTGATAGTTTTCACAACTGTATTCAACTCTTTGCTTAAAACATAACTTGTACTTTTTTCAAAAAGCTTAAAAATATCATTATGGGTTTATTTTCTTTGTGGGGTTTTTGTGTATTGTGAAATCTTTATTTAAGAAACAATATATTGAAAGAGAAAAATATCATTATATGGGACCTTTAAAATTCACTTGTGTCCCTAAGCTAGGTTTTAGTTTTCTTCTGAATAGCAGACAGGGAAGCTTATGAAAAACACACTTCATTGTTATTCATCATGCATATTAAAGAACTTCTAATTGTACTCACTGTCATGTATAGATTTGTTTTTTTTAACAATGCAGTGAGGCTCATCATTGTTGTCATATTGGATCAGCAGAAAGAAGATAATTGAAACTACTAAATGCAAACAAACTTCCTTGTGTGGAGAAAACTGGACTTAAGACTGATTTATACTTCTGCAGGGGCTGACGTGGACATGAGCACTACATACTTGTACGTTGATGTGTCCGTGCCGTGCAGCAATTCTCAGCCAAAATGCTTGAGGGCGGTGTGGTCTCTCTGATAGCTGGTCGCCTGCTTCCGGCCCCTCTATGATCTCTGGTTACTTTTGCAGATGCACGTCAGCTACGTGCACATCAGCTACGTGCACGTCAGCTACGTGCATAGGCCTCTGCGTAGGTATAGGAGCTACGTGGACCTCCTGTGTAAGCTACACCGTCGATTCAACGCAGAAGTATAAATCAGGCATTACTGCTCTGCTGTCTCTTCTCTTTGAACTTCACAGTTTGAGGGTTACCAAAGTGTCTGCAGTTCACTGATATCATGATTTCTGTCTTGGTATCTAGTTACAAGTCAAACTGTTCCTCCTGCTGCGAACCACGGCTCTTAATGTGGCTTGAAATTCTCTCTGCCTGGTGCTGTTACACCTGAGAGTCACCTCAAAAAGTGAATCAAAAGCTGCAGTTCAAGATAACAAACAGAAATAATGTGTCCTGATTCTTCAGTTATCATTCAGATAGAGCATCACACAACTTAAAAACACAAACAACTCATCCCTGCTGTCGATTTGATTTTGTGCACGATAATGCGTTTTACTTCTATATTTATGTCTGTGGAATGAAATTGCTTGTAAATGAGGGCAGGATTGCTGTTTCACACACTTTGCTGAGCGCCTCAGCAGGTCTCAACAATTGCCCGTAGAAAGCTCCTGAATTGCCTCGAGAATAACCCATCTGAGGGAATCGTCATAGAAACCAGTCTAACCAGCCGAGAGACACGGCCATTTGTGCCCCCTTATATCCCACTTTGCTGTATGTGTGTTTGTAATGACGATTTTGGAGTGTGCTGCGTGAGGAGGGCTGTGTTTGTGTGAGATGGAAGGATTTCTCCCGTCTCCCTCCCGTGGGCTTCAGATGAGATATCAGAGCAGCTTCTTGGAGACGAGATGCTTGTTTTCCCTGATAGCCAATCAGGGTTGTCGAGTGAGGCATAATCAGCTGAGAAACACATTTTTGTTAGCGTCTGTTTGCAAACATATTTTTACCTGATGCATCTTCAATATTTTGACAGTGTCATTTCTGTTAGGAGACAAGTTGGAAACAGCCTAAAGCACATTTTGAAACTTTCTACCTATAAATTCAATTTCACGGACGGCGATTCAACATTCCTTCTAGATATTCGTGCAATGTAGGCATGCAGCTAAATCTCTCCTATTATTGACATAACTACGAGCTCTACAAACTCCTCTACGATCAGAATTCATGCACTGAAAGACTAAAGAAGAAGAGAAAGAAGTAAGTCGCACTTCACATGACCTCTGAAAATAAAAGAGCATTTTTTAGTTGATGTTGTGATGGCCAGCAATTATGTGCAACCAGATTCTGGTTGGATTGGGTCTTTGCACATCTCTGCCACGACTGCTTTATTATGTGGACATGAAAATGTTCCCGCCTCGAATCCAACTTACTGCAGAGCAGAGAGGGGGGAAATCAAACAACGCCCAGGACCAAAGAAGGAAGGAAGACAAGGGTACCATGTGGAGCACATAAAGGAGAGGTCTGTGCATGTGAAAAGAGGGATGAACAAAGGGAAGGAGTGCATCAGTCTGTGTACCTTGAGGCCAAAGTCTGAGGGGAAAGGCCTATAATGGCATGCGCTAGTGTGAGCTAGGCTGGATGGTTGCATACTCGACAAGATCCCCAGGGCCAGTGTGAGCAGAGCTTCGCGGGCTGGGAGAGGAGGCCAAAGCTGCAGTATCCAGCTCCGCATACTGGACATCACAATCCTTGTGGCCAGAGTTCTGGAGACAAGAGAGGCAAGAGGTGTGTGAGGAGTGAGGCAGCCCAAAAAAAAATATGAGAGAGTGAGAGAGACAGACTGACTGGAAGAGAGAGAGACAGAGAGAGAGAGAGAGAGAGGAGAGCTGGGGACAAATATTGTCTGATGATGGTCATGGGGACATTCAGAGTTTGTGGGCAGCGGTGTTAGAGAGGAGAGCAAAGAGAGATCTGAACACATGGAGCAGGTAAATAAAAAAGTCAGACAAACACGTAAAGATGATGAACAGAAAACCAAAACAGCAGACACAAATTAATAAAAGACCACAAATAAAGGTTGGACACGGAGAAGGACTTTGGACTTGTTTACATGCACATTAAGACGTTTTTCCATTTCTCTCATCCAGGAAATAAAGTGTTTGCTTTCACTCAGTTGTTTACTTTAGATCTGTTTGCATGATTCTGTTGCTCAAGTGTACATTTCTCAGAAATGATGCAGAACTTGGAGTCAATGGGCATGAAGAGTGAATTTAAACAAAAACAATTACAGTAAATAAACAAATCAAGACACACTTTGGGAAATGTTGCAACTTCTAAGCTTGGATTAAAGTGACACGTGTCTGGCAGAGAGCTCAGATTCCTGATCAGGGAATAAAATCACTAATATGGCTGCAACCACAGTTAGTGCTGGAGGATATCGCAGCGTGCATGTAAACGCAGACAAAGACCTTCATTTAAACTTCTGAACACCGTGCATAAACACAAGTCTGATGATTGACTGACTGATTGATTGCTGGATGAGCAGTTGGCCGAGTGGATGATTGAGTAAATTATCTTAATGGGCTAATCGATAAATGACAATGAGGGCCTTCAGCGCTGTTTATTCCAGAAATACTTCTCAGATTGTCGTCTTCGGCTTCACACCGGAGAGACTCAGAGGCAACGAGTCAATAGTGGTCTGAAAAATGATGACACTCTCTGACAACACAAGAGTATGCACAGACTGTGGAGAGCAGAGTGCTGTGAGTGTACTGTAAAAAAAAACAAAGGAGGCTGGAAGACAAAATAAAAAGACAACAAGGTAACAGGGCAACATTCAAGCAAACAAGGTTTTGATTTCCTCTGCCTTTTTCCTCCTTTAAGGAGATAATGGCCACGGTTACATGATGTTTTTTTAATTCAGAATTAATTATTCAGATTTAAATAATTCAGAATTAAAGTATTCTCTTTTGCGTTTACATGGAAATAGTAAATCCGAATTGAGGTTTACATCGTCTTTATTCAATTCAGCTTAAGGTCTGAGGGTTGGGAAGCGTTCTGATTGGACAGGGGCGGGCGTGACGTATTTACATCTACCGGAAGAAAACAGACTCCAGTTCCTGCTTCTTTTATTTTCGCTTAGAACATGGAAGACCACACAATAAGTAAGATTTTCACTTTGATTTTGATTCTAGTTTTGAATAAGCAGCTCTACACAAACATACTGCTTCACTTCCGTCAGCTGAGGAGGAGAAGAGAGATAGAGGACCGGAGAAGGGAGGAGGAAGATAGTACTTTGGTGAATCAAAGCCAACGGTTAGTGCAACGGCTGCTCTACCTCAGCCTGAAATATGTGAGTCATCGCAACAGGACAAGGGAACGGGCATGCGCAGAACGACCGGACTTAATTTAAAGCGGAATGAACGTAGGGGAGAACAGGGTTGGTTGGCACACTCGTTATATCTCGCCACCAGAGGGCGCTGTCTCTCAAATTGGGGTATGGGCATTTCCAGAATTAGGATCAGAGCTCACCTACATAGTCTTCTCTGGAGTAAGACAGCTGAACTTGAGGTGAGAGGACTTTTTGTGTTTTTCATGTCAAATTGTAAATATTCAGCTCCTCAGTATTTTTCTTCTAGGCTTTTAAACGATGGGTTTATAACAAAACAAGTGTTACCCTTACAAAGTGTGAGAGGAAAGCTATAGTTTAGATTTGTATTAGCTAGCTAACCACTTGTTAGATGGTTGTTAGCCTTGATGCTAGCAAAAAATTCCAGTTGGGGTTGGTCGTCACATTCTCTTTGGGGTTGGTTGTCACATGTAACAACCAACCCCTATGTTGGCAAAATCATGCATGGTGAAATTAGTTGGAGTGCACAGACCTTACATTTGCCATCACTGTAACTCAGACAGTGACTGCATGTAGCCTAGTTGAGTCGGCCATTATTGTTCTGCCTATTTGTTCTGTTCTTTATGTTGTTATATAGGCTGGCCCAAAGATGTGTTTCCTGTTCATGTTCCTTACTCATTTTATGTTAAAATGCATTAAGTTATGTAGGCCTATCACTTGTCAGTGCAATTAAACTTTCAAATTTAGTTCTGCCTTCTTGCCTTTTTTAAAAGATTTTTCCCATTGAAATACCATTGTGACAACCAACCCCATAGTGTGTGACAACCAACCCCATAGTGTGTGACAACCAACCCCATAGTGTGTGACAAGCAATCCCATAGTGTGACAAGCAACCCCATAGTGTGTGACAACCAACCCCATAGTGTGTGACAACCAACCCCATAGTGTGTGACAACCAACCCCATAGTGTGTGACAACCAACCCTATAGTGTGTGACAACCAACCCCATAGTGTGTGACAAGCAACCCCATAGTGTGTGACAACCAACTCCATAGTGTGTGACAACCAACCCCATAGTGTGTGACAAGCAACCCCATAGTGTGTGACAACCAACCCTATAGTGTGTGACAACCAACCCCATAGTGTGACAACCAACCCCATAGTGTGTGACAACCAACCCTATAGTGTGTGACAACCAACCCCATAGTGTGTGACAACCAACCCCATAGTGTGAGACAACCAACCCCATAGTGTGAGACAACCAACCCCATAGTGTGTGACAACCAACCCCATAGTGTGTGTCAACCAACCCTATAGTGTGTGACAACCAACCCCATAGTGTGTGACAACCAACCCCATAGTGTGAGACAACCAACCCCATAGTGTGTGACAACCAACCCTATAGTGTGTGACAACCAACCCTATAGTGTGTGACAAGCAACCCCATAGTGTGTGACAACCAACCCCATAGTGTGAGACAACCAACCCCATAGTGTGTGACAACCAACCCCATAGTGTGTGACAACCAACCCTATAGTGTGTGACAACCAACCCCATAGTGTGTGACAACCAACCCCATAGTGTGTGACAACCAACCCCATAGTGTGTGTCAACCAACCCCATAGTGTGAGACAACCAACCCCATAGTGTGTGACAACCAACCCCATAGTGTGTGACAACCAACCCTATGGTGTGTGACAACCAACCCCATAGTGTGTGTGACAACCATCCCCATGATGGGGTTGGTTGTCACAATGTGTCAGAGTGTCTTTGATAGTTATTTGCCTCTTTGTTACAATGAGTTGTAAAATGAGAGGGATACACATTTCAAGCCAACACCTTAAGCTTCAATTTAATGTAGGAATGACTATTGAAAGATGTTTTGATGATGAGCAATCATCAAAACATTAAAAAGTGTGACAACCAACCCCGTTCTCCCCTATACATGATCGAGGAATTATTCAATTCGGATTTAAAATCAGAATAAACCAGACACTTACTTCGGATTTAAGGTTAATTCGGAATGGTTATTTTCATTCAGAATTAGGTGTTTACTAGGTCATTTTTTAATCTTTTTAAAGAGGATTTAATTTTAATTCTGAATTAAAAGTCTCATGTAAACGTAGACAATGACGCACATTTATGGTGTTGATTTAAACTGACCAAAGATGCAGCAACACAAAGTTTTCAGCACAGAGGAGGACAAACAGAATCAGATTTGCACCGAGGGTCGCTTTACCGGCAAACTGAAATTACATCTGAATGATGACAAGCATCAGATGATAACGCACAAACCTATTTCACACGGCTCATTTTGACTCCAGAATCTACTTTGCTGCTGCTTGTGGGTATTTATGTATTCTGAGAGTCAAAAGGACGACATGAGAGAGTCAGTGATTGGATCAAAATGGTTCTATCTCTCCTGTTAGTCTGTCGGCTTGTTTCCTGGTAATGAAAATGGTGTCAAAGTGAGGGGGTAATGACAGTAAATGCACAGAAGAGATGTCAGCTGTCCCGCATATATGGTGAGGCGGTGTGAGGGTGGAACTGCAATGAGATGATACCTGTCAGCCCCCAATGCATCTGTGTACCATATTTCCTCCTCCTGAGAAAGGATTACACAGAAGTGATTGAATCTTTTACAGGATTTCACATTAATAATTCAGATCTACTGCGCAGCCTTTCCAGCGATGCATGTTTACGCAGCGCTCTCACCCTGCACGTGCAGGATATTTAAATATCTGTGATATTTGTCATGACCAGAGAGCAATCAGGGGGAAAATTACAGCCACATCGCTTTCCAAAATTGGCAGAGAGTGTTTTGCCCCGGGAGAATCATCATTAGTAACACTCGACGCTCAGCAGTCAACGCATGTCTCTCACAAATAGTGTTTTGAGAAACCTCGCTGATGCCCTATTCATCTTAAGAGCAGCCCTGAACTTCACTTCGAGTGGAATTTTAGCAGAGATAAGAAATAAATCTGGGGGAAATCTACCCTCTGTGTCCAAAGATTACCAGAATTAAACATCCGGTTCCTTTGAGCTTAGGATTGAAGATGATCGTTTAATATCCTTGAATAACTACACAGAAAATCAGAATCAATCCGTCAGGGGGGAAAAAGACCGACGGTGATTAAGTTATCGCTGCAAGTTTAGTGGGGAAAAGATGCGTCATTTAAAAAGCACAACATCAACACAGAGCAAAGATATTTACAGAGTAGTTTAAGCTCAAACTGTGTGCATGAGTTGCATAAGAGAAGTTCACCAAACACAGCAGAAAAAATCTCACAGACGAGCAGATCAAAGAGTCATGAAACTCAAGCACATGAGTGGACTGTCTCTTTCAGTGAAACCAAACAGAGCTTTACCTTTTCTGATTGCATGTTTTAAAGGACCAGTGTGTAATATTAAGAGGAATCTGCTGTGGAGGTTTCATTTGGAACTAACTGTTATAATCACCTGATACAGTGTTTCCCACAGGAGGAGGCTGGGTGAGATGGAGGGCAGTGAAAATGTTGAAACACATTACCTGAGGTATATTTCATTACGTCTACTATGAGGTTAGTTTTTATAAGTCTCAAACTTATTTCAGTGTGTTAAAAAGAGCTCACCTTACTTTTTTCCAGCCTCTCATTCAAACACTGACAGCTTCCCTCTCTTTAAACACACAGCAGCGTGTCCGGCCCCGCCTCCTACGGTTTCTCTTTTCTGCATGTGTCTGATCTTTTGACAATATTCATCCGAAGCACATTTTTATAAGGACCTCAAACCCTTCTCTGAATATTCAGTTATCTCAACAGGTGATCAGTGTCTGGACAAGACTTGTGAATAACAAGGCGTTTTGCCACGACCCAAAACTAAGCCTGTGCAGAATGGCATTGGCAGTAACCAGCTGCTCATAACTTTACGTCCTCTGTATAAAGAAGGTTCATATTTAACACTTAAGGCATTGCAATTCAATCGGTGCATTACAGGAGGGATGCACTAAAGGACCTCTCTCTCCTCTCTCCCTGCAAAGCATGTGTCAGGTGCTGCAGGCTATCAGACGAGGGGCAGAGAGTGACAAGAGATCTTCTGAATCATTGATCCAAGATGGAAATCTTATACAGATTCAAAAGATAAATGTAGAAATGGACAGCGACTATACGGCCTGAAATATACTAAGGTAGACACATGACGCCTATTTTAAAATCTTTACATTGGCTGCCTGTTGCTTTTCAGATTGATTTTAAAATTCTAGTTTTTAAGGCACTGCATGGCCTCGCACCAGACTACATATCAGAGATGTGTTTAGTGTATAAACCAGGAAGGCCTCTTAGATCTTCTGGCTTCTCTCTTTTAGCTGTTCCTCAGAGGAGAACAAAAACATTTGGTGATGCTGCTCTCAGACACTACGCTCCCAAACTATGGAACAGCCTGCCAGAGGATCTGAGAGGAGCTGATAGAGATATTGAGACTTTTAAACGCAAACCATAAACGTATTTATTCAGTCTGGCTTTTATGTAGGGTTTAACAATTGTATTACTTACTTTGTACTTTGATATTGATTTAAATGTTGCTTTCTTATTTTATTAATTGTAACTGATTATCTTATTTAATTGTATTTATTTTTTATTTCTATTTATCTACTGAATTTATTGATTTTTTTAGCCTTAGCTTTATCTAAAAACTCTTATCCTTATTACTTTTAATTTATTTATTTTAACTATTTATATTCCTAATATTAATTTGAGGCTTTAACTTATTTTAATTACACATATTTTATTGTGGTTGGTGTGCATTAGTCTCTATTTTAAAATCCATCTTTGTTTTTTAATACGTCTTGCCATTGTTTCATTTCTGCTTCTTTCTTGTTTTCAGTCGCTGTAAAGCACTTTGGGTTGCATTTGATTTGTATGAAAGGTGATATATGAATAAAGCTTGATTGATTGATTGATTGATTGATTGATTGATTGATTGATTGATTGATTGATTGATTGATTGATTAAAGGTGAAAAACACTGTGACAATTGTATCCCTTAACCTCCAACCAGACGAACGATTAGCTTCATTAGTTTCTTTAAAAAACATTAAAAGGCCTCCATGTTTAGTTCGTCCATTCTTTGCTGTGGAGAAAACATGTCTGCTCCACATGGCATTTGTTGTGCAGAGCTGATTCTTATTGTGTGCAAATAAAAGCATACTCACAACTATTGTATTTAATTTCTGCTTCTAGAGCCACTTAAATCTTACACACTGGTCCACTTCACTTTACTGAGTATAGGGCTGGTGTTTTAAATTCTATGTACAGTCAACAAATCCCATGAAAAGACCAAAACCTGTTTGCTTTCATCCTCCTGCCTTTGCTCTAAGACTTTCCCGAGCTTGTTTCATCAATCTCAAAATAATCAAGCTTTAATATTCCTGCTCATACCGCACACAGACTTTACCTTTGTTACAGGCACTGTAACTATAAGTCAGGTTTTCCATCTCTGTTGTTGTTTCTCTGTTTGTCTCTATCTCTTTCTATGAGCCAAAGACAGTACAGCACAGTAAGCTGCATTGCTTTTATGAAGTTAAGGTGTTAACTTAAATTCGGGAGCAGGACCTTGCCTAAACCACACCCTAAATCACCTGACAAGCCTACTTAAAGGTATCCAGCCTACTCCAACCGTTTGCCTGTGATTCTTCAACCCACCCTCCCTCACCTTAACCTTTTTCCTTATCCACTTCTACTCAACTTGTGCTCACTTCTTCTATGCCCTTGTCTACTTCCAGGTACAACGTGGGTCAAGATCAGCTCTAGCAGGATAACGCTTAGTGGGAACCCCCATCCTGAGTCTCCTTCTGCTGGGCCACACTACGCATAAATAACTCATTAAATGTTCAAACTTATATCCTTGCTTGTGAACTTCTCCTTCTCTGTTCCAGCAATCCAGAGCCCTCTGCAGCAAGTATGCGAGGCTGCTGTGTTTGCTGTATGCTGGAGCATGGCGCATCGATCCACACAGGGAGGATCGAGTGAGACAGGAAGTGAGACTCCGAAGAACATTAAAGGTGACATATCATGCAAAATGGACTTTTTAATGGTTCTCTACCTGAAATATGTGTCCCTGGCATGTCTACAAACCCCCCGAGAATGAAAAAAATCCATTCTGCCCCTGTTCTGATTTCTCCACCTTTCTGTAAATGTGTGTGAAACGAGCCGTTTCAGACTTCCTGTTTTTGTTACGTAACAACAATATCCGGTCTGTCACGGAGTCAGAGCTCGGAGCTTGTTCAGCCTATAGACTGTATAAAATAATACTGAATCCCCCCTCCGTTTTTCATTACCTGCACACATGTGTGCTAACAAGGAGCTTAGGAGGGAGGCATGCTAGTTGTAGGCTGTCTTAATAAACACAAAGGTCGGTTTTACTCCCCACGTCTGCAGATTTGAAGATCTAGTGGATGATTTTTATTTACCATGGATAAGTGCTGGGGCTAGTTAGCATAGCTACATAGCTACATGTCGTAGCTGTAGCTGTGTACCAAGACACACGTCTACATACTGACAAATAAAACAACAAGAAACACTAAATCTGTGACCAATCCTTCAGAAAAGGTCCCGCTGCCTTTCTGGTAGAGGTCGGTTTTACTCCCCAGGCCTGAAGATTTGAAGATCTAGTGGATGATTTTTATTTATCATGGATAAGTGCTAGCGCTAGTTAGCATAGCCACATAGCTACATGTTTGTAGCTGTGTACCAAGACACACGTCTACATACTGATAAATAAAACAACAAGAAACACTAAATCTGTGACCAATCGTTCAGAAAGGTCCTGCTACAGGCGCCTCTCCGTCAGGATCAGATTCAGAGGGTTGAAGTAACGTGATCTCTGGGCAGCCGTGTATATTCAGCCAACATGTAAACATTAGATCAACGTGCTGGACAGCCGAGGCACATCCACTTCCTGAGGGGGCGTGGTCAGAGAGAAAACAGACTGTTCTGAGGAGGACTGAAGAAGAGGGCATTTCAGGCAGACCAAAATCTGATTTCAAAGTGGTTTTTTGAGCATAAACTTTAAAGACATGTTTTGGGGACCTCTTAGACCAAGATATTTTGATGAAAAAAGCGTGATATGTCACCTTTAAAAATCTGGTTAATTTTTAGAATAAATGATCAACAAGCTTGTGTGGCTTCATCCAATTCTTGTGCAGTCTTCATCACAAACAATGCTTGAATTATTTGCTGGTTTTTGGTGTCTTTATAGGATTTGTTGACAATAAACAAATTCCCCTAGCCTCATCTTTCAAATCTGAAGACCTGAGCTAATTAAAGTCAACTCTGGAATGCACATTATTAGCATTTTAATATGACAAGATTATTATTTCTTTAAGCTCTCGGGAACGAGACACTGCATGGAGGGAAAAAGGTTTTTTAAAGAAAGGCTGGAGAGCAGATAAACACCCCCGTGTTACCGCCGTCACTTTCTGCACTTCAGCTCTCTGTCGCACTTTCTTCTCTACACAAACAGCAGATGTTTCCTTGTTACAGGCAGCATGACACTTCTCACCTTCATTAGCAATACAGTAAGCGATGGTGATACTAATTTAAAACAGGCTGTTCCTGTCTGCTACTGTGTGGCTGCTGCATTTACTGCTGTGTGACACATTTAAAAGAATTTCTCTCCACACACACACTAACACATTACACACTCAGAGACTAACGCATGCACACAAGCTGTCTACAAGTCCCAGAGTTTTATTTTTCTTTAACTCAAAGCAGAGACTCCAGCCAAAGCAAATAAAGCCTCAGAAACACTCCAGCATCTGTGGCACCGAGGGGGGTGCTCAGCACAGTTAGCAGAGGCCTCTGATACAACAAGGCAAACACTTCACAGTCAACAGTTAGCACTCAGGGGCGATGATGTACTGTCGAGCACCACGCTGCAATTTATCTGCACACGGTTTCCCTGCAAACACACACGTAATTATGATGGATACGAAGAAGAGGAGCAGAGGTGAGGCAGAGGGCAGAGTAAGTGATGGGTGTGGGGTCAGAATGTGAAAATACATCCACACACACACACACACACACACACACACAGATGGGATGTCATCCAGCCCAGAGAGAAAGGTGAGTGGTTGAGATGTAAATGATGAGATAAGGAGCTTAGTCAGAGCACCCAGTGGATTTACTGGTCAGCTTGTTAGAGAGACTCCTGTCCATTTTTAACACCAGACAAGCAGCAGAGACAGAGTCAGCTTGGGTAAGGATCCTCAGTGACATTCAGGAAGCGTCACACCTCTGCATTTCATTTGGAAATCAATTCTCAAATACCTGCGAGCATTACGGCACACATAAAGTTCAACCCATTCACCGGCAATTACAGGCAGGCCCAAGGCAGCGGCTGAAGATGACCCCTTCATAAAGACGCTCCTTTGAACCCGCTCATGGCGTCACCACTCACCGGCTTATCAGTGAAGGGGGTCGACTCGGAGGGCGCCATGTCGTAATAAGGAGGCTGAAGAGGGAGCTTCTGCATTTCTTCATCCTTGTCCAGATGAACCACCTGCAGGGAAGACATCGAGAGAGAGTTGTAATGAACTCAACAACAAGGCAGGTCAAGCAGTTTACACAAACACGGTTTCTTTAACAAGAACATTTCGAGCTGAGATGAGTTTAAAGATAAGATAAGATAAGATACTCCTTTATTCGTCCCACAGCGGGGAAATTCATGGAGTTACAACAGCAAACAAGAAGGTGTACAGTACAAGAATTTCTACAAGAATATATATAGAAAAGAAACGTTCATCAGAGACGACAGATCAACCACAGGGTCCAGGACTGAGCTGGCCTTCTTCACCAGCTAGCTCAGTCTTGCTCTCCTGTATCCTGTCCGCCCACAGCAGGTGAAATCCTTCCAATGTGGCGTTCGTGTCCGGTGTTAGCTCTGCTAGCATGATGCTACTCTGGTGCTGGGTTAGCTTGTCCACCTTATCATAGATAGATTTTTTTAAAAGGTACTTTATTAATCCCCAGGGGGGAAATTCAATTTTTTCACTCATGCTATTTTTGGAAATGCATATGGTATATACATACAAATGCACACACATGCAGTGAACATGCAGAGTGAGGATACTGCCGTCAACCAGCGCACCCAAGCAGTTGGGTGTTCAGTGCCTTGCTCAAGGGCACCTTGGCAGTGCCCAGGCAAGTAAACCAGCACCTCTTAAGCCACCAGTCCACTTGCCAAACTTCGTCCATGCTGGGACTCGAACCAGCAACCCTTCGGTTCCCAAGCCAAGTCCCTATGGACTGAGCTACTGCCGCCCCCAGATCTTACATTCCCAATAACGGTGTGTGGAAGGACAGGTCGATGTCGTCTTTTCTTAGCTTGCACCTCAACACCAGCACGTCGTCCTTGCCTACTTCTCCTCGGCTTGCAGGGAACATCGGGCCTAGCATCATTTAGCATCGACATGCTACGGGCTGCTAACAGCTGATCTCGTATGTAAACAGTGTTACCAAGGTTACATGCAGGATCTCTGGACACTCTGCAAACGTATCCAGTTTGGTGTCTATGGTCAACAAATGAGTCTTTAAAAGTCATGACAGGCTCCAAATACAAAGATAACTAAAGAGATATGAAAACAAAGTTGAAAAAAGAACAACGAAGAGAGCTGCTGCAACAAGCAGCCACTCAAGCGGCACTATGCAACAGGAAAAGCCACGTGACGTCAGCAGTAGAATACTGTTTTCAAGTTTCTCTACTTTATGGTCTCATATTTGTTTATTTTGCGGTAATGAGCAGAAACAAGATGAGAAATCTGACAGGAGATACAGCCTGACAGCAGTTTGAACTTTAGCTGCTCTGCTGAACTCCATATGTGCATGAGAGATATTGTGTCAAATTAATCACTTCCATATCACACAAAGGTCTGACGCAAACTTCTGCAACAGAGGAGAGGAAGTTCTTAAGCTTCTATGAAGCCTTATGGGCGAGCGCCTGTTACACAGCCGCTCAGAGAGAGAGAGAGATCTGCAGAGAGTTTAATGTGTATGAAGGTGACATGATCTAAAAAACAGATATGCAGCTGATTAATTACGGCTCTGCAAACAGGCTGTCGATGTGTGGGTGAGGCTCTTTGAGATCATCTTTTCTGTTGATTGTATATCAGAAATGATCTCTCCCTTTGAGCTTTGAGGAATGAATATAAAGCTCCAGATCTGGATGGACTGTGCAGGTTTCTCTGAATGGTTTGGTGTTTTTAAACTGGAATGTTTAAATCAGTGCTCAGCCACCTGCAAAGAGGCTTCTTGAGATACACTTTCTCTTTAACTAATAATTCATAGAAATGTTTTCTCAGACTGCTGAAAGTCGAGGGGTGAATATTTGAAAATTTCAAAAGCAAAGAAGACTCTTCAGCCTGTCAAATGTTTATTTCTTCCCTGTAAAGAAACTAAGAGCAGAGCTTTCAAAGTACGAAGTGAGGTGAATCGAATAGTTAAAGTGAATAGTTGTGATTCTGTGTCCGGTGGGACAGTAAGACTCTGCAAGTTACAGACTTCAGAGCAGCGAGGGGGGGTGATTATTTAGAATAATCCCTCCTAATCTAAATAAATAATAAGACCCAACACTATTTACTATGTACGTTAAGTTACATAAGTACACAGAGAGAGAGAGTAGATCAAACATAACTGGCTGCATATATAATGTAAAAGTTTAAAGTGTCTGCTGTGTGTTTTTGTTGATTGTCACTGTTCTGTAAAGCACTTTGAATTGCTCTTGCATGAATGGTGCTTTATAAATAAACTTGCCTTGCCTTATACAAAGGCCACTATTCCACTTTAAACTGTGATTGTTGTTGTACCATGATGTGCTTTACTATAAAAAAAAAAAACACACCAAAATGTTGATCAATCATATCCCAAAGCAATGCTGCAAAATTATTCCATGCATTCATTCCAACTAGGTTAAATTAATGCAATGCTCTGTATGCAGAGCTATCCAAACAACCTGCAGGATGTCTCCAGCTAATTTAGAATGCAGCAGCCAGACTCCTGACATGCACAAGAAACTCTGAACACTTCACTGGGGTTCTCAGAACACTTCATTGGCTCCCCGTTCAGCAGAGAATCACTTTCAAATCCTATTATTAGTCCATAAAGCGCTCAACGGTTCAGCTCCTCAGTATATTTCTGACCTGCTCACAGACCATCTGGCACCTCAGGTCATCAGGTGGAGGTCTCTAACCGTACCCAGAATTAGATCAAAGTCCGGTGAAGGAGTTACTGTGGTCCTCCTCGATGAAACAAACTGCCTGGAGACCTGAGGTCCATCACGGCCGTCTCTACTTTTATGATTAAACTCAAAACAATATATCTTCTGAATCACATGACTAGCTGGTTGAACCCAGGACCTCCTCATGGAGGTTAGGGTCAGAACCGCTGTACAGTTTGCTTGTTTCTTATTGGTTGTGCATGATCACATGGCTATGTTGGTATTTGAGAGTCATGTTATAACACATCTTCATTCTGCTGAGCCTCAGAGGAGCTTTGTTTGTAAGTTTTTATGACTTATTTAATATTTCTAAACATTAATGGATAATTTGTTGTTTTATTTTGGACTCTGGGAGATTTGAAGATGGTTTTACTTACTCTGTGTGCTATGCTGTTATCTGTTGTGTTTATGTGCTATTGTTTTACTACAATAAGAACATGTGTGTTCATTTTCAGTTCCAGAGTTGTTCTGGTATTGTCAGAGAGCTACAAGACAAACAGCTTAACATGACTTCAGCATCTGAGTCTGCATTCAATGACCAATACAGGCCAGATTATCTATCTGTCACTTCATCTGTAGAAGAAAACTCTGGGAGTGTGTAAATATGATGACTTGTGTGGTTGATATTATGCAGAAAGGCTCTTCTAGGTTTTTATTTTCTTTGTGCTGTTTATGTTGACATGTTACAAAAGAGTTAAAGTTGCACATTTTTGAAAATAATCTTGTAAAAGGGTCCAAATTTTAGTCTGTAGTTAGCCTCTGTGTTATTATGAAGGGATGGATCTGAGGAGCAGTTTGCAGCCACCTGAATTAATATGGAGTGTGCAGCATCTTGTGAAATTATACTTAAGTATAGCTTTGATAAATAACTGAATACTCAATCTGTTATCACATCAGCACCACATTGTTATAAGAATCCGGACTCTGAATGGATTGTTTGAGACACTGAGTTAGGCTGATAGACAGCCTGTGCACGCTTCTGCATTCTGCAACAAACACTGTTTGTCCTCAGCTGTTGAGTTTCACTTTGCAAGATGATCCACGTTCCTCATTTCAGCGCCGGCAGCTGGCTGCTTTTCTTATATCACCCTATATGTTGTTGTTGTAGCCCACAGATGGATTAACCAGAGCCTGTAATTAAGACTTTTTTCTCATAACATTGCAACTCAATTCTCATTAGAATAAAGTTTATTCCTGAAGTCTGATTTTTTTTTCTTCCTTAATCCTCGGTCACACTATGTGATGGGACAAGGCGTTTGCAGTCCGGGCCCCACAGCTGTGGAATGAACTGCCAGAGGAAATTAAGTTGGCGAACTCTATGCTCTCTTTTAAATCATCGCTCAAAACATACTTTTATCGAAGAGCATTTCCTGATTTTATTTGATCAAGGTGTCTTGCACAGGGTCCTGCTTTTATTTTGCTTGTATTTTGCTTTTATGTGGTTTTTAGGTTTTTATGATTTCATGTTCTTTTAATAGCAATGACACTTGCACTGTCTGTATGGCTTCTTAAAGCTAGGGTTGGCAGTCTCAGAAAACTAGCATGAATTTGAATGTAGCTTTTCCTCAGGACTCCGTCTAACCCCTCCCCTCCTCCCTCAGAGCTCCTCCAAAACGACCCCCCCCCCGCTCACATGCACGAGCGCCGCTGACTTGCGACCATATGATGGTGACTGATTCAAAACCAGTCCTCACCAAAACATTATCATAGTGAAAAACACAAATAAATATGGCTGTTGTTAGTACTTACAACTGTCATTCTAGCATTATCCAGTTGTACCAGTGAAACGATATCAGGAGACAAATTATAATACTGTAACAGCTCTACTGTTTGTTAAATGTGTTCAGTGTAGATGTTCTTAATTCCTACAGTGTTGATGGTTAGTGAAGGCATCAGGAGAGGTGTAGAGAGTGTGAGCTGGAGAGAGGAGAGACAAGAGAAGTTCTTCATTCATTCAAACATTGATTGTTGCTTTGTTGGTTGTCGTGATCACAGCTGACAGTGACCGGTTACTAAAGATCAACGTGTTCACGAATCGGCTCGTCATCCCTACAGCGTCTGGACGGACGCTACAATACATCTACATTCTGGTGAGAGCTTTTTAGACTTTGATCCGGACTACAGTCCTGAGCAAAGCACCTCATCGGGTCAGAGGGGACAGGCCCAAGGTTGAGCGAGAGGGGCAGTCAGTAGAGTCAGGGGAAGCAGAGGCAGGAGACGGGGACGAGGAGTACACGCCGGGGAAATGTACGCAGGAGGCGGGCAGAATGGCAGGACGGGATTTGAATGGTTTAAAATTTTGGCACCCAAAAAAGGCTGATTGGTTGGTGTTTTCCCAGGTTTACTCTGGCTGTAGATAGCAGCTTTTCTTCCTTCTTTTTTAGGAACACATCATGTATTGATTGCCATCAGGACATAAAGATCATTTTAACCAGTATAACAAAAAGTGTATCTAAATCTGATTACCAACCCCAGCTTTAAATTGTTCTTTATTTTGCACGTGTCCTTGAGGCATTGTTAAGCACTTTATAACATAGTTTTTGAAAAGTGCTCTATAAATAAATATTATTATTTTTATCATTATTATTATTATTATTATTATGTAAACACATTTTTTACGTAGACAATTTTTCTGATTTTATCTGAATTTAATTTAATGTTGTTTTATTTTATTTTCACTGTCTTAAGAAATATATTTTCAAAGAATTGTATTCCTTTAGAGTTATTTTAAGGGAATTTTATGTCTTTTAAAATATGTTTTTTTTTCTTTATATTGACTTGTGTGTTTTTATGAACTGCCTTTTTTATTTTGCTGCCCATGTGACGCACTTTGTAACTTGGTTTTTGAAAAGTGCTCTACAAATACAATTATTATTGTTATTATTATTGATGTGTCTGAGGTATGTTGGATCTATGCTTTATGAATTACATTTATGTAGGTTAATCACAACCGCAGCAACTGTCATTATATGTCTATGTTTTTCTGTCCCTAATCTAAACACATTGATCTTGACTGTAATGAAATGTGATTTATAAATAAGATTATCATTGCTAACGGTGGTCAGATCACTTAATCTGCAGAGCATCATATTAAAGATGACATTATGAAACCTGATGAGTAAAGTATACGCATTATTTAAGAGTATTTCTTGTGCCGTCTTGAAACCAGTGCTCTAATTATTGAAATGATGACATTCTTTGTGCATTTTCTCCCATCAGCTGAAGAAGTTTGTCCCCCAGTGATGAGAGAGCAACTTTTTTTAAAACAAATTAGAGAGTCATTCATGTTAAAAGAGAGCAGGCACATTAAAAAAGAAATGAAGGGTGAAAATGATGGAACTAATCCTGTTTCACTTTAAATATATATGCATCAAAACAACATGAGTCACACCAGGAAAATGCACGTACACATCCTTTGTAACCCAAGGCACTTTTTTTTAAGGAGACATAAAAACAAGAGATGACACATTCATGACAGCTACTCCTTTTTTTTTTTTATAACCGTCAGCAGACTATGGGGGCTGAGGCATACATCTGAAGTTCTGCGTTTAAAATTCAAGGAGCAGGTTTGAGGTTTGAGCTGCATTTAAGAAAAATTGCAGGGGGTTAGTGGTCTTCTATGGTTTACCTTCCACAGGTGGCCGGTCTTAAAGTTTCTGCACAGCGTGCTCCTAATTGATCTGTCAAACTCTGTCACAACCACAATAAAAAGTTTGACGCCGCTGACAGCTAAGAACCTTTTAAGGGGTTTTTACGGTATATTCAAAAAAGGCTCTATACACGTCTCATGACAGGGCTGAATTCATTAATTTTTGAATGGCAACTGAACACTCTTAAAATCTTCATTTACCTTTGGTCAGACAGACAGAAAGGAAACAAAAGTGAAGGAAGTAAAAGACTTTCATGAAAACAAAGAAGTTATGAACGTGATAAATGAGATTTCTATAAAAGATGTTGAACAATGTGTTTCTGCTCCACAGCTCTGTGATGCTCAACCCATGAGAACTGAAGCCAATGCAGATGTGTTAAAAACTGGAGTTCATCTTAACCCCACTCTCATTCACCTCCACTGGCTCCCTGTAAAGTACCGCATCTCCTGTAAACTCCTCCTCCTCCTCCTCACCTACAAATCCCTGCATGCCCTTGCCCCCCCCAATACCGGGCTGACCTCCTCCACCAACCCACTCCATCCCAGAACCTAAGGTCTTCGGTCCTGGGTCTCCTCTCCATCCCCCGGACTATAAGCTGCAGACTTTTGGAGACAGAGCCTTCAGTGTGGCCGCCCCTACTCTGTGGAACTCTCTCCCTCCCGACATCCGCGGCGCCCCAACCCTGGACAGTTTTTAAAAAGCAGTCAAAACATACCTGTTCCTCAAGGCCTTTCCCCAGTAGCTAGTGTTGTCCCCACCTACTAGAGCTGTAATCGGGCCTTAAAAGTTAGACCCGACCCGACCCAACCCTGACAGAATTCTGCCCGAACCCGTCGGAACCTGAATGACCTATATTTTTTATAGCCCGAACCCCGACATTATTCATTACTGATCTGGCTAATTTTGCAAGTTTTGGGTAGGATGGTCTGTTGATCTTCCACCAGCCAAGAACATCAGTTTCATCTTTCATGACAGTCATTTTAAAGGTGACATATCATGCTTTTTTTCATCAGTATATATTGGTCTAAGAGGTCTCCAAAACATGTCTTTAAAGTTTATGCTCAAAAAAACACTTTGAAATCAGATTTTGGTCTGCCTGAAAAGCCCTCTTCTTCAGTCCTCCTCAGAACACTCTGTTTTCCCTCTGACCACGCCCCCTCAGGAAGTGGATGTGCCTCGGTTCTCCAGCACGTTGATCTAATGTTTACATGTTGGCTGAATATACACGGCTGCTCAGAGATCACGTTACTTCAACCCTCTGAATCTGATCCAGAATCTGATCCTGACAGAGAGGCGCCTGTAGCAGGACCTTTCTGAACGATTGGTCACAGATTTAGTGTTTCTTGTTGTTTTATTTATCAGTATGTAGACGTGTTTCTTGGGACACAGCTACAAACATCTAGCTATGTGGCTATGCTAACTAGCGCTAGCACTTATCCATGATAAATAAAAATCATCCACTAGATCTTCAAATCTGCAGACGTGGGGAGTAAAACCGACCTCTGCCAGAAAGGCAGCAGGACCTTTCTGAAGGATTGGTCACAGATTTAGTGTTTCTTGTTGTTTTATTTGTCAGTATGTTGACGTGTGTCTTGGTACACAGCTACAGCTACAACATGTAGCTATGTAGCTATGCTAACTAGCGCTAGCACTTATCCATGATAAATAAAAATCATCCACTAGATCTTCAAATCTGCAGACGTGGGGAGTAAAACCGACCTTTGTGTTTATTAAGACAGCCTACAACTAGCATGCCTCCCTCCTAAGCTCCTTGTTAGCACACATGTGCAGGTAATGAAAAAAGGAGGAGGGGATTCAGTATTATTTTTATACAGTCTATGGGCTGAACAAGCTGCAAGCTCTGACTCCGTGACAGACCGGATATTGTTGTTACGTATGAGCATGAGCATGTACGGCCTCCCTGTCTGAGTGTGGCAACATTCTCAGCTGGCTAAATTTTGGCCAGAGGAACGATGCGATCCTATAGAGGTCCAGTGCTCGTGCCGTTGACGCACGACTGCTTGCTGAGGGGAGTCCAGATTCACCGCTCATTTACCACGCAAGCCCGAGCCTGGCCCGAGCCTGTGTAAAATGATAGAAATTATGACCGTACCAGGGGTTGGACAAATATCTTCAGCTCTACCACCTACCCCCCTGACCCCCTACCTGACCCTGTGAAGCGACCTTGGGTTTCTTGAAAGGCGCTATATAAATCCCAGTTATTATTATTATTTGATACAAAAAACAAGGTAGTCTGGATAGCTCATTTCTCGATCAGCACACACTGTACGGGGTGAATTTTTCTTCACACCCCAGCAATTCCAAAGATATTGAGATTACAAGTCTTCTGATGAGAGGCACAGCTGACTTGATTGACAGGCGGGAACACTGTAGCTGTTGGCTAGGAGGCTCAAAGCCCGCCTCTTTACGTCACACTCGCTCGACAGCAGTTATGTTGAGTTCAACATTTCCAATATGGCTGCCGCCGCTGATTGGCCTCAAAACAGCGCATCAGAAACAGATGGGTGACATCACAGGTTAATATTCATACAGTCTATGGTGCTGCTCCATATAAGGGATCAAAATGCTTCCACAACGGATTGATCTCCATTTCCCTCTCTCTAAAAGAAGCGTGTGAATGACAGTGAAAATGGTCTGTGAGTGTTTTCATTCACATCACGAGGGAAGGTGAAAAATGTGGTAGAGCCGCAGCACCAGACCTGATCTGTGCTCATTTTTTCTGGAGCAGGACACGTGTGTTTGGAGCAGAACGACATCAGCCTCCTGCACGGTTATTATGTTTCTTGGCTCGCTCAGAAACACACAGCGAGTGTTTGTGATGTAGTGAGCGCAGAAGTTGATACTTTGGCTGCGTTGCCCGTGTTGCTCTGTGCATTGGGCAATGATAAAAACCACAGTGCTGCCAATTTCTTCAGGCCAGCCGAGTCACCTAGCAACTCATCATGAAATAAAGCTGTAATATCCAACTCTATCAGGCTCCTCTTATAATTATGTGATGAACTGCTTTACCTGCTGCCTGTGCGTCTTTTGTCATCTTAACTGAGTTCTTAAAATTAGGTTTCTATTGATGTTCGGGTCGTGCTGACTGGAGAGAAAACACACTTATCAGCAAACAGGAAAATCCAGTTTACTGTCTGTAAAGTAAATTTGAAGTTATCTAACACTCTGTCACTATTTCCTTCTTTTGTACACCTTTATTATTTTTAATCCAATCATTAGGATTCAGATTTGGCACAAACCCATAGGAAAATAAATTTAGAGAGGGGATCTCAAAAGTGTTTCATTTATGTCTCCTAGACAACAATGAGATCTGTTTGAAAGCAAAATGAGACTTTAGCTTATGTCTCCTGTTTCTCATTCTTGCCTTCAAAGGGAGATCTGGTCAAAATCTGAAATGATTCTCAGGTATTTCTCAAGTGTTGTGACTCCTTTTGAGTTCAGGTGGAGAAATCAGGGAGCTCTCTCAATTGTCTCAATCTAACCTCATCCATTTGTTTTTGTCAGACTCAGTTTTTGTGTCTCAAGTTGAGCTCAGATGGAGCAAAGAAAGAGCCTGAGCTCATCTTTTCATGAACATTTATAGTGCCCTGCAAAATTAAGATTTCAATGTAATTGTCCACAAACTTACAATTCTCATTAAAACATTTGAACCACTTGCAAGATCAGCTATTTAGATGTCAAATGATCTCTTCTTTGACTTCACACTATGGTCATTCCTTTACAAGTCTGTTTGAGAACAAAACAACTTCACAAAGATTTAGTGGATTTGAGAGAAACTGCAAAAGATAGAGATTTCATACCAGGTATTACAGACAATTTATTTAAAATATGGGCCGCAAAAGGGCCGACCAGATTTAGCCAGACTATTACAATTAAAGGGTGGATTCTTTTGAACGCTGGTGGCCTAGTGGTCTAAGCGCCCCACATACAGAGGCTACAGTCCTCGTCACAGGGGTCGCCGGCTCGATTCCCAGCCGGTCGACCATTTCCTGCATTTCCTTCCCCACTCACTACTCCCCACATTTGCTGTCTCTCTTCAGCTGTCCTGTCAAATAAAGGCAAAAAAGGCCAAAAATATATTTTGAAAAAAGAGAAGAAAATTAGCCATTAATGAGATCTCTCATTTAAAGGTGACATATCATGCAAAATGGACTTTTTAATGGTTCTCTACCTGAAATATGTGTCCCTGGCATGTCTACAAACCCCCCGAAAATGAAAAGAATCCATTCTGCCCCTGTTCTGATTTCTCCACCTTTCTGTAAATGTGTGATGAAACGAGCCGTTTCAGTTTTCAGTGTTTTCAACCCAACCCCTCCTCTGTTTTTCATTCCCTGCAAACATGTGTGCTAACAAGGAGCTTAGGAGGGAGGCATGCTAGTTGTAGGCTGTCTTAATAAACACAAAGGTCGGTTTTACTCCCCACGTCTGCAGATTTGAAGATCTAGAGGATTATTTTTATTTTTCATGGAAAAGTGCTAGCGCAAGTTAGCATAGCCACATAGCTAGATGTTCGTAGCTGTGTACCAAGACACGTCGACATACTGACAAATAAAACAACACGAAACACTAAATCTGTGACCAATCCTTCAGAAAGGTCCTTCTACAGGCGCCTCTCCTTCAGGATCAGATTCTGGATCAAATTCAGAGGGTTGAAGTAACGCGGGTCTGTGAGCAGCCGTGTATATTCAGCTAACATGTAAACATTAGATCAACGTGCTGGACAGCCGAGGACACATCCACTTCCTGAGGGGGCGTGGTCAGAGAGCTCATTCTCATTTAAAGGCACAGACACAGAAAACAGCCTGTTCTGAGCAGGGCTGAAAAAGAGGGGTTTACAGGCAGACCAAAATCTGATTTCAAAGTGGGTTTTTTTGAGCAATATACTTTAAAGACATGTTTTGGGGACCTCTTAGACCGATATATATTGATGAAAAAGAGCATAATATGTCACCTTTAAGTCTCAAATAAGACTCATGTCTCAACTATTTCTCCTTGTTAATTTTAGGAGAAACGAATGAGAACAATTTGAAACTTGAATGAGGCTGAAGTGAGAATCTCAATTTTGTCACCGGGGACTTAGAAGAGAAAGCCTTGAGCAGTAAAATCTTCCTCTGGGAGAGACAAAAATAAATCAACAGCTTCTGTCTATAGAGCTGAGAGAAAAAAAAAATGTAGAAACGTTTTCTTCTGAAGTTATTCTGCGGCGTTACACCGTGTAATCATCATCTGCTGTCTCTTCAGAGGCTGATAATCTCTGACAGGGTGATTGACAGGTTGTGAGGCAGGAACTTGTCCAGATTAAGGCATTGTTGTAGACTTTGTGTTTAAAAGTTGTTCATCACATCGTCCTTTAATGACGCAGTTTGAAACTATTCTGCACATGATGAAATAAATAATGACTCAATGTTCAAGGGGGCCAGCCGCTGTTACATCATGATCTTCTGTGCAGTTTTTATTACAGCCCAAATAGTGAGACAAACCCCGGACCTTGAAGCTGTTTGGGTCTGTTATTACATTTATTCTCTTGTGCACATGCCCTCTCGTATAACGCTGATGCTTCTTGTTTATGCGTCAGTGATTATTGTTCCTTCATGCAGACTTTACCCATCATGTCATGAACCGTCTGTGATATTTTTTCCTTTTGCTTACTTTTTATTTTTGCGCATGTAAGCTTGCTGAGCATGCAGCTTTTCTTTTTTTTTTTCTAAAGCATCTCCGGCCATTAAAGGGAACACATTAAATCCTGTTAAGTGTCTATTAAAGCCTCATCTTTCTACTAATCACCAGAGAGGATGGCATTAGCTGCCTTGCTCAAGCACTCCTCTGCAGTACTCATTCAGGGAGGAGAGGACATTACCTTCCCCTCCTCCATTACTTTCTGCGCCCAGCTGTCCGGGAGCCTGACCTTGAAGCTATAAAGAGTATCATAAAGTTGGATTTAAAATCTCAGCAGTGCTGATGAGCTTTGGCCAACTCCGGGGTTAGGTGAATCTTCAATTATTCACATTCTAATAACTCTTTTTTACACGTTATCTCCCCCGATTTGGAACGGCCAATTATTCTGCAACACAGTCCTTGACAACAGTTAAGGTCTCAGACAGCCCACTGCAAACTCTCTGGACTCGTGCTCACTGAACCGGCTGTCTAATATCCACACATCATAAACTATGTTGCACTTGTTTGTTTGTGTAATGGACAAATCAGCAAACAGCAGACACTGGAAAGCCACTGGGACGGTTGATGCAAAACCACGAAAGTCTGACGAGTCCTTAACACAGAGTACCGACACCATGCTGTTGCATCACGGCATTATAAAGATTGTGCCTTAATGTAAGCTAGACAAGAGAACGTTGTTCTCCAATATGAAAGTTGGTCACACAAACTCAGGGCCAATTATCAAAGGAGCTGTGTGCAGACTGAGTGCAGCTATTAAAGCTAAGTTTTCACATTTCAGAGGAAGGCTGTGGGATATTTTGTGACACAATCCAAGATGCATTCATCAGTTTGTGATGCAGTTTTGTAACTATGGTTTGTGTACACACACAGAGAGAGTGGTGCAATGGCTATGTTGCCTTCACTGTGTCTCCATCAGACCACAAGCTGAGTCCTGAATCCACAGTAAAGGGCAATATATATTATTCCTGTTATATCACTTTTATATTTAATCATTTAAGTTCATTTGCAAAGTAATAATTTACATAGATAGTTAATTTATAAGGATACAGATACATATATAAATGTATTAATAGGTGGTAAAAGGTTAAAGTTTAGTATGCTGTTAAGTATTTTCTCATAATATTAAAAAGGTATTTGGATTTGTGACATAGAATGTCATGTGTTGGAATGGTGGCTGAATCATGCATGCTGTAACCCGCCCCCTTTAAAGGTTTGTTGATCTCCATAGAAGATTAGTTTTGGAATTAATGAGGGGACAGTTAGGCAAGGAGAGAGTGAAGCCACATGGTTTTTGACTTCTCTCTTTTTCTCACTCTCTTTTAGGATTTGTGGATAAAAACATGGAAAATGGACACCTTTCTGTATTTGTTTTATTTTTGATTTAAGTAAACGGCTTAAACTTTTATAGAGTGATCCTATTGAGTTATAGGGAAATTCAAGAAAGGGATTTTTGAGAGTGTCAAAACTAAGGCTGATCACCCGCACAGAGGTGATCAGACTGGGACAACAGAATGACACAAACAATCAAATGCAAAAAGAAACAGAAAAACATTTTGTTTTAGGTTTTCAAGAATAGTTTCCTGGAGACTTTAGAGTACTCAGTTATTCAATATGCTGACATCAGCTTTATGGAGATGCCAAATTCCTCTTCCAGGACCTAGAACTTCCCCACAGTGCCAAAACTACTACCAACTGACAACTGTAAATATAAGGAGGAAGATGAGGAACACCTGACCCAAAAATACAGCCGAGCTGACGGCTGCTATCTATTCAACCTGATTTTAGTCAATCAATCAATCAATCAATCAGACTTTATTTATAAAGCGCTTTTCATACAATGACATTGTAACACAAAGTGCTGTACAAGAAAAACAACTTAAAATAGAATAAATTAAGAAAAAGATCCCACCCCCAAACCCACCCCACAATCCTAAGGTTAACAACACAATATGCAACAAAAGTAATAAAAACAATAAAAATAAATAAATAAATAAATAAATAAATCTAAATAATTTGCTGAACGAACTGAGGAAACGCTCTCATGTTATCTTAATGAGGAAACACTGGAGGTAAAATAAGATGTTAAAACTCAAAACAGGAAATTAAAATCACCAAAGTAAAATACATTTCTAAGATAATAAAAGACTAAAATATTAAACCATTAAAAGAAAATAAGATGCAAGACTTAAAATAAATAAATAAGTAAATAAATAAATAAAGTAGAATAAAAGTGACTACATTTGAAATAGATAATAAATAAATAAATAAATAAAAACTGTTAAGAATAAAAATAAAACTTAATTAAAAGCAAGACTAAAAAGGTAGGTCTTGAGTTTGCTTTTAAAATAATAACACCTCAGCAGTATCACAGGCTGGTCGCCTCCATGCCACTCCCCACTGATCCAGTCATTTGTAATAAAAGAGAAATATTAAGTGGGCAAATAGCTGTACTTTTCAGAGGTTGTGCATTTAGTTCATTTTAAATCCTTCTTTTAATTGATCTCAGGAAAAATTTTGATGATTTGAGATGCTGGATTTCTGATTTTCATGAGCGCTAAGCTCATACAGTCTTGAAATATTTCCCTTGAAGTGTCACGAATAAACAAATTAAATGAAAGTTTAACTTTTTGGATTAAATCATGAAAACAGAGAACTATTTCAGAACATTGTAATTTGTAGTTTGAACTTTACTCATAGTTACAGAGTGAGTATGAGCAGGTTTGAGGGTTTAGTGTGTTCAGCGCGTTGTTTAGACTTTAAGACATGCCAAAAGTGTTTACTGCCTCTTTCAACCTGCAGGGATAAAAGTTCACCAGGAGGGCACACACACACACACATACCTACACACACCTACATCCACACCCACACACACCTTGATGTGAGCCCCAACCTCTGCATGTTTATACATCAAAGCAGTATCTCTGCCGGGGATTGAACACTGGTCTTTACAGAAGCTGTGAGTATTTTGCTTTCCCCCACAGATCAGTGATGTTTGGAAAGTGTGATATCAGTAAATTCTGCTCACTAATCCACTCCATGTTGATATTTCAGTTTGTCTCCGTCTCTGGGGTTTAAAGACAAACAATGCGCTGAAATGAAGCTGTTTATCAGACTCCAGTGTACTTTACAATCTACACTATATATTTGATAAACCCAATAAACTGAATCAATACAATAAAAGGCAAACAACAAACACATCTCACGCTGGATATACCCGGACTGTGATGTCACCTGCACTCACTGTTAATCCAGGAATACAGACCGGCTCTCACCACGCAGGATGTTCTAATTAAAACATATCTGCTGCACACACACTGAGGTCAGTACTCATGTATTTAAATAACCCACTTAATGTTACTTTACTTACTAAGGAGGAAGTGAAGTAGTGATAGTAATTACATTGTAATTACACTACATGTTAGTGGCTTCCCTTGGACAAAGACATGTTTCTAAATTGAGAAAGCCAAGCACCCTAAGCTGAATGTACTGTAACTGGATTGTTGAAGGAACTGTGGAACAAGAGCCAGTCCAGAGAGGAGGAGGAGGAACACTCAGAGAGATTCATAAGATTAAAAAAAATCGTCTTCAACATGTGGAAAAATTATCACTAATTTGACATTTTCCTGTATTTTGATGATTATTCCTGCCAGATCTAAGAGATAAAAAGTAGGGATGCACGATAAATATCGGTGTTGAGAATCATCAGTCTGATATTGAAAAATTTACCGATAACAAGAGCCAACTCAAATAAACCAAGATTGCTCTGATTACGTCCCTTTCGTCTTGCCTGTGCTGCATCACAGACTGTATAAATACGGCAGCATGCTGTTGTCGCGATCAAGACGTCATACTACTGTGCATGCAGGTAAACATGGCACCAGTGTGGGCTTTCATTACTACCTGCGACGAAGACAACGCGATTGCAATTTGCAATAAATGTTCAGCCGAAGTTCAGAGAGGAGGGAAAAGGAGCGTGACTTACAACACATCAAACCTTATAAGTTACCTAAAGCGTCATCATCGCTACGACGGTGTATGGAAGGAATACGAAGAGGCTAAATCTGCTGCGGCTAAATCTGCTGCGGCTAATGCTACCGAACCACCAGCCGCGAGCAAGAAGTCATCTGGGGCCGGTCTTGTACCTATCAACGAGGCATTTGAAATGACAAATAAGTTTGACAGAGACGCCTACATCCACACGAGAAGTAACAGAAAGGCTGCGGGAGAGGAGTGAGAGCAGCCGGGAGGACCATGGCTCAAAGGGTAAGAGAATTTGAATATTGGTTTCTGTCTGAAAAGTTGGGGGCATCTACAAGATTTGATGGGGGCTGTACAAAAATCCAATTCTAATAATGCTGCTGTTTGAAATGTGAAATGAGAGTGTAGCTGCTTATTATCTGTCAGTAATAGAAAATGGAAATGAATTGTCTAAATAAAGTGAATGACAATAAAAGAGAACTAATCTTGGGGTAAAGTTTTAATCCTCAATCACAGTTGTTATGGACATTCAGGGATTTATATATTTTTATTTTATTTATATTTCATTTAAAAAAAGGTAAAAACCTTTGCTCCTCACTCAGGTACCACAGATGAGTCGCAGGCAAAGAGGACCAGGACAGACTGGAACAACATTTTCTGCTGCTGCACATGTGATGCACTTTTCAGGACTTTATTGCACTGACTGTTGTTTTGTAAAAACTTAAGACTTTTGAATTGACTAAAGCACTTTATTTTTGTATTGACTGATGCATTTGGTTTTCTTTAAACTAATAAATGTTTATTTTTTGGGAGACTGAACTGTTGTTGTTGTTGTGATTACAGCTATAGTAATATCAGATACATAATTTGTTTAGGTCAAAGGCAGAGCCATGATGTTGAATTCATCTTGGCACACTAGCCTAGCCTTTCTTTCCGTCAGGTGAGTATAGACTATTAAAAAAACTGATATCGGTTATCGGTATCGGTGGAAAAAAACACTTATCGTGCATCCCCAATAAAAAGCACTCTCCCTTTTCAAGAGATGTTGAAGGAAACGCTCTGCCACATCAGTATCAGGAGAATAATTGTGAATGCTCTAACTTAGATGGAATGCATTTTGTAACTTATCCAACCTCGATTCTGCAAAACGTTTCTCAGAAAAGAGGCAGACTCTTTAAAGTTGTGAGACTTTAACACAGATCAGCCAGAGAGGAAAAGAAAAAAAGGAGGAAGAAGGAGGAGGAGGCAGATCTTACCTGGATGTCATCAGATGTCAAGTGTCCCTTCATGTCACTGTTCTTCTTCTTAGGTGGGGGCGGGGCAGGTTTGTGAGCAGGTGGGAGGTCGGTCCTGTTAAGAGAGCGAGAAGATAACATGACACTCAGCACAGTGAGGGACGGCCTCTTCCTTCCTTTCCTCACCTTCTACAGCACTCTATAATGAGAAGTCCTGCCTGCACTTGCCTTTTTCACTCTTTCCTCGGATTTTGAAAGATCTCGTGTTGGTGGCTTTGTTGCGGCGGCAGCCATTCCCCCCTGCCCTTTCAAAGGCTCTCGCTGGAGAGACACTGTGCTAATGAGAGTGGGCTGTAATTGGACACTGAGGTGAAGGGGGTTGGGGATGGAGGGGGTATAGGGGGGCAGGGAGAAGGGCATGTGTGAGTCAAGTCCTGAGGGTGGATGGAGCCTCATAAAAGCGTGCCGAGCGGACAAACACCCTGCCAACTGTGCGGGGCCTCTGTTTGTGCGACACGAGCTGTGACTGAGAGCTCAGCAGGCTGCTTCACCTTTACCTGCATCCCTGCTACTAACAACCCCTGATCCCAAGACGCTCATCACCCCACCCCTCTGTTGACACACCTGGGGAAGAACAAAGCCTCAGCAGCAGAACACCTGTGCTCATTTACATGCTGCCATTAGCTGACAGTAAACAACTATTTTCTCTTCAAATCAACAGAGGAAATTTCACTGGCGATAAAGGCCACCCCGGCACACAGTCGATGTTGATGTGATTATAAAAGGAGAATTAAAAAGAGAGCAGGAGAGACAGCCGTAATTGAAGGCTTGATGTTGAAGTTGTTTGAAGTGCATCCCGATAATTATTTCAGACAAGGAAGCAGAAGGCTTGTTGCTGCGGAATCGCTACAAAGAAAAACCCCTTCCCTCAAACATGCTGGCAGTCAGATGTCATCTGCCGCCTTCTGACATGATATCAGGAGTGATCAAAGATAATGAAGTGGAGCACAGACACTGAGCTGTGTACCTACATGCATTATCTGCAGCTCCTTCCCCGCCTCCCCATTCGCACTGGTTCACGTCCTGATTGAATAACATGACCTTTCCGCAAGGCCAAGCCGGCGTTTTAATGTGCAGAAAATTTGTGCATGAGTGCACCTCTTAACTCTTTCTTTCACGCTCATTATTTCCAGTCCGTATCACCTTGTCTCCAGACAGGGCTGCCGTGCCACTGCCAGATTTCGCGTGGCACCCTCTCCAGCCCGCCTGCAGCACAGAGACACAGCGAGGAGCACACAGAGAGGCGGCGTGCAGCAAGCTCCCCTTCGTCTACAATAACCTCTTCCAATCGCTGAGTCTTCGCAGCAGAGGCATCCATTTTGTCAGAGATGGATAATTATGAAGTCTCATGGAAATGTGGTTTTCTGCAGGTACAACAGCAGCTCATTATAAAGCATTGTAATCCGTTGCTGATTGAGTGGATTCTGATACGGGTGAGAACTTTTAAAAGACGCTCTGAGAGATGACATGATCGTTCTTTCAAAGCGTGTGAGAGAAAATGTAATTTCCAGCCTTTTGCTGCTCTCTGAACAAACCGAGACTCTGAATCTTGACATTGTTTTAATTTGCAGAAACAAAAGCCGCCATGTTCTCATATAATTGCTATTTTATTACAGAATCCTGCAGGAACATCCAACATTTGATGCAATATTCTCTCTTAAACACAAATCAGTCTCATATCTTCATGTTGGACCTGCTGTATACAAACAAGGATGAATTGCACATGTTTATGTACGATGCTGCATTTGCATTCAAACCCTGCAGCGTTTTGAAACTAACATTTGATCCCACAGGACCCCTGATGATTGCATTTCATTGCACATTATGTGGAGGAGGCAGTTCAAACAGGTAGTGTGTTGGGGCCCTCACATGCAGAATGAGTTTATTAAATCTGACCAAACATGAAGAAATTCTCTCTCGCCTCCCCGCGGTAACCACTCTCTCTCTCTCTCTCTCTCTCTCTCTCTCCCTTTAGTGATTGAATTCAGCTACGTCTGCAGTCACGTCATTCATGAGCAGCCGCCTCGGGAGACTTGTCAGCGTGCAAACTGTCACTAGTGGGTGACACAATAGCAGGAAAAAACAGGGTGAAGGGTGTCATCACTAAGCGGCGTGTGTATGTAGAGCGAGCAAACATTGTGTGAGCAGATTCACGTGTGGTGAGACAAACACAGGATGTGTGAGCTCGAGCTGTGGACTGATTTTGTGCTACTGACTGTTTCAACAAAGTGTTAGCCTTTAAAATATAGAGGTGAGCGCATTTATTGACATTGACTGGGACTGTTTCCTCACATCAAACAAACTGATGCTGGAAAATGACATCTAATTGTATTTGGGGGAAAAAGGAAAAAGCTTGATAGGAGGAGGAGGATCTACTTTTTCATGGTTTGTTTGTTGTTCCTCAAACTCCCTCATCTTTATCCACAACTATTTTTTATTTCAGCAGCTTTAAAGCAGCTGTAAGATTTGTATATGTCTTAAATATGTAGTCTTATATTTATCTATCTTTATTTTTACTTATGTTAACGTATTATTGATTGTACTTTTGTCTGGGTTGCTGCAACAACCAAATTTCTCCACGGGGATCAATAAAGTAGGGGAGAACGGGGTTGGTTGTCACACGGGTTGGTTGGCACACTCATTATATCTCACCACCAGAGGGCGCTGTCTCTCAAATTGGGGTATGGACATTTCCAAATTTCTTCTAGGCTTTTAAACGATGGGTTTATAACAAAACAAGTGTTACCCTTACAAAGTGTGAGGGGAAAGCTATAGTTTAGGTTTTTATAAGCTAGCTAACTACTTGTTAGACGGCTATTAGCCTTGATGCTAGCAAAAAAATCCAGTTGGGGTTGGTTGTCACATTGCCTATTTGTTTTGTTCTTTATGTTGTTCTATAGGCTGGCCTAAAGATGTGTTTCCTGTTCATGTCCCTTGCTCATTTTATGTTAAAATGCATTAAGTTATGTAGGCCTATCACTTGTCAGTGCAATTCAACTTTCAAATTTAGTTCTGCCTTGCCCTTTTAAAAAGATTTTTCCCATTGAAATACCATTGTGACAACCAACCCCATAGTGTGTGACAACCAACCCCACAGTGTGTGACAACCATCCCCAGAGTGTCTTTGATAGTTAATTGCCTCTTTGTTACAATGAGTTGGAAAATGAGAGGGATACGAATTTCAAGCCAACACCTTAAGCTTCAATTTAATGTAGGAATGACTATTGAAAGATGTTTTGATGATGAGCAATCATCAAAACAGTAAAAAGTGTGACAACCAACCCCGTTCTCCCCTAATATCTTATTTAATATCTTATCTTATCTTAAGAAGCTCCTGGGCTCCTTCTGTCCTGGGCTGTCCTCTGGACTCCATAGAGGAGGTGGGTGAGAGGAGGATGTTAGCCAAGCTGACATCCATCATGGGCAATCCCTCTCTCACTCCCTGCATGAGACTGTGGGGTCCCTGCAGCAGCTCCTTCAGCAGCAGACTGAGACTCCCACCCTGCAGGACGGAGCGCTACCGCAGGTCCTTCATCCCATCTGCAATCAGACTGTTTAACACCAGCACTGCTGTGTCCCGTTAATCATCTGTTCTCATCTTTCATTCCACTACATGGAAGTTACTATGTGACAAATAACTATTGTATCCATCTGAATCACACTGTTCTTCATACTGTGTATGTTTTTTTTAAATAAGCTGGTGCAATTTTTATCGTGCAATAACTTTCCTATCTATTTATCAGATAGAAATGTACGGTGTGGAAACATCTGTAATAGTTGCAATTTTTTATTTCATTCTATTTTATTCTATTCTATTTTATTTTATTTCATTTTGCTCTATTTTATTTTATTCTATTTCATTTTATTTTATTCTATTTTATTTTATTCTATTTAATTTTATTTTGTTCTATTTTATTTTATTCTATTTTATTTTATTCTACTTTATTTTATTTTGTTCTATTTTATTTTATTTTGTTCTATTTTATTTTATTCTATTTTATTTCATTTTATTTTATTTTGTTATATTTTATTTTATTTTGTTCTATTTTATTTTATTTTATTCTATTTTATTTTATTTTGTTTTATTCTATTTCATTCTATTCTATTTTATTTTATTCTATTTTACCTTTATCATTGCTATTATTATTGTTATTATTTTTTAACTATGTTAGTACATTGTTGTATTCCCCTGTCCCGTGTTGTAAGCTGCTGTAACAAAAGAATTTCCCCCAATGGGGGACAAATACAGTATATCTTATCTTATCTTATCTCCTCTCTTTGCTCTGAGTATCAAACTACAGGACTGTAGTGTCCAGTAGCACGCTCCAAACCTCAACAAATCCAAGCATGCATTATAACTTTTTGGTCAGCATCAAATGATGACTCAGTTTTAGTGATTTATTGTTCAGTTATAATAATGTTGAACTCACCAAAGTCAAATCTGAGAACAGAGTGAACACAGAAACATCACTTCAATCCGATGTGCCAAGAAAATAAGCGGTCAGATGTTCAGACAGATTTTGAAATAAACCGACAGTTTAGACAGATTAACCCACTTTTTTGAAGAGCTGAAACCAAAAGTGAACACATGTGAGATATTGTTTTAAATCCCTGATTGTAGGGAGTCTATTTGAGTGCAGTGTCATAAAGATGTCTGGGGAACTTTAACGTTTACAACAGATTTCTGCTGAAAATGATTTCACCATTCTTCTGTTTTTCTTTTCTTTCCCTCTGAATTTTGGCCGGACTGCGCGCTCGTGTTTCTTGTCCCATCTGATATTTCGTCAATGACGTCACCACATTGTCAGATCTCAGCAGAAAACATGGACAGAAATATTGCAGATAAGGATTATGGCTTGAACCGAGAAAATGGGAGCCAAAATGTAACAGCTTGAAATAATCTCTTTTACAGAGAGGGAGAGAAAATACACACAGATTTAACTTTTTTTGTTTTTAAGATGTTCCTGAGGCTTACAAACGTTGACCTGAGCATATTTTAAATCTTTTCAAAGCCCCAAGGACCTCCCCTTTTTTTCTCATCAACTGCAGGGTGGGAAAGAACGTACATAGACAAAGCACGTGGACATCTTCACCTGATTTAACCCGGGATTGTATATTTAAATTGACGCCACATGTATTAACAGACTATGAAGCCAAAGTAATTGGAGCTCCCCCTGCTGACTGACTGCAGTATAGGTCATTAACCCCGCCTCCTCCATGTTAACAGTTGGGACATGGGGCAAACTGTAAAATTAAAGTTAAAGTTTTAGTCAACTTGTTTATTAAAGCTCTTTTTATGCTGATTTATGTCCACATGTTCATTTTTCTGACAGTTTCAGAAAAAACTATGTCAAAAATTGGAGGAACGCCAACAAGGGGTCATTGAACTTTCCATAGCTATACATGTATACCTCAAACCAACACAAGAATCTGCTCTGCCGTGGAATGGACCCACCTGAAGGTTTTGTAACGTTATATCAGTAAGTGTAATGTTTTGGTTAGCAGGAGGGGTTTAAACCACAGGCTGTATAAATAATGGAAGTAGTATCTGTGATGTCACCCATCTGTTTTGAAAGTACTGTTTTGAGGCCAATCGGCGGCGGCGGCCATATTGCTGCTGGTGACCGATTGTGATGTAAAGAGGTGGGCTTTGAGCCTCCTAGCCAACAGCTACAGTGTTCCTGCCTGTCAATCAAGTCAGCTGTGCCTCTCACTGGAAGACTAATGAGCTATCCAGACTACACTCGTCTTATGTACCAGGCTGTGAACATGTTTATTTCTGCTGTAAAGATCGTCTTCTTTGAATTGGTGTGTATGTGGTTTCCTGTACTTCTGGAGCCAGCCTTAAGCGGATCCTCAATGAACTGCAGTTTTTAGCACTTCAGCATTGGCCTCATATTTTTAGACCAGAGGTTGCCACTTGGTTCAACACTGGTCTTGCCCCCTCCACCTGCTAGGTGACTTTTGGCATTCCTTGATTCATCACAATGTCAGCTTCTATCTATTGGCTTCTCATCTCACACTGGGAGGAGCATGTAAGTTGTGCAAGCAACACGTGCAAATGTAGCCGTAGGAAAAGGAACTCGCATGCATACGGCGGACTAATTGAAGCCGTATGGAAATGTAAATGTACGTTTTTATTGTCTGAATAGTTAATTAGAGAAAGCTTGACGGTGACAGCTGTGGAGTCATTTGAATACAGAATGCATTTTCCCTCAATAACACAGAAGCACAGAGAGCTGCAGCTAAATTATTAAATGACTTCTTCCCCATTCAAAGCTTGCTTTCAAGCTAAATAAGATTAGCCCTTTGATCTAAATTATATACCGTATATTCATTTTTCCTCTCTTCTTTCCGCTTCCTGTGAATGTTGTTGATTAATACGTGCAGACTTTGTTTTAACATTTGTGACTGAGTGACTGTGGAGACTAACTTTTTCATTGGCTGGACGTGTCACTGAAAGTAAAGATGTGGAGTTAGAGAAATAATTGACTAAAATAAAGAGTAAGATGTAAAGTAAGGGTTCATAGGCTGTGCAGCATTACTTATTGATCAAGGTTGCTGCCAGCACATATATGATACCACATGGTGAGTAAAATATAGTGCTTTAATGTATGTATGATCTCATTTTGCATTCTCTTCCTCCTCACATCATAATTTCAATGAATCTCTTCACGTTTGCTCGATCCATCTTAATCTAGCACTTGCAGCACGACGATGTCCGCCTCAGCCTGACCATCTCATGTGCATCTCTGCCATGCGATCACACACACACTTCCCCCTGCGCTGGCTGTGATGCAGGCAGCATGTGGGCGTCGGCTTTGTGAGCCGCAGACACTAATGAGAGCTGACAAGCAGCACAAGCCTGCAGGGAGCAGAAAGCACTGGGCAGGAGGAGAGAGAGCTACATTCAAGTTTGCACTGTTTCCTACTCAGACATCCACCTTGAAGACCTCGCTCCGCCTCGCTCTGATGGCTACAAAAGGCTCAGGGCAGCTTAAGGAGAGATTTAAGGGGGATAGCGAGGAGAAAACATAACTAATCCTTAAACTGAGGAGAGTAATCTGTGAGGGAAGATTTACAGCAAAGAAAATGACTTTTACAATACACTCCCAGAAAAGTGACCTTTCTATCAGAAATGTTCTCGACAATGAGGAGGTATTTTTAAACCCTCAGATTATCAGAGTGAAGACGTTTGTCGTTGTGACAGTTAGAAAACACTCGTTCTGCAGCTGTGGACTGCTGAGTGTTGGGGGGGGGGAGTGAAGTGTCGCATCCCCCAGAAGTATTTGGATTAAAGTATGACCACAGCCCCCCTCGTGCACCACAATGTGAAGTGGTGGAGCTGATCCTCGGTGCTCTCATTGATTTCTGTTGATCACAATCTTATTTGGCAATTTAAATGCTAATGATACTTTTAATTGCAAGACGGGATAAATGTGATTTGATCTTTAGGAGGCAATTACTTTCATGCTTTGTCTCGCTCCGATCTTTTCAAAAAGGCGGACAACAATTACTCTGCAGAGCTCAGCTTTTTTTTTTTTTTTCTCCTTTTGGGTACCAGAGAAGAAAGAACAAAACAAGAATAAAACAAGAATGACTTCAGGTTTTTTTTTTTTCTTTGACAAGTTTATCAAAAACTATTTCTGATCTTGAATGAAGGTTTGGCTTCTTAGAACATTTAACTTTACAATTACACACCCCACCTTATTCAACACCTTAAGCAGTGATGCTAGATTACATACACAGCTATACAAAAGAAAGTGAAGGAGATTGATGTCCACAGTTGTACTGCATGTAGAACATTCTGTACAGAGAAACCAAGCACCATTTGTACTCATGAACAACAGTAAATGGTTCAGATTCACACCAAAAACAGTCCATGTTTATGACTCAGAAAGACAAGACAGACAGTCCTACTTTGGTTACAGCTTAAAGCTAGAAGGTTTCCAACAATTATTTATCACATTTTGAAAGGTCTCCACACAGCAAAGGTTAAAGCACTGATGACCGGTTCATAAATCAGAGGATACACAAGAACAAATCATATCTCTACAAATCAATTCTCCCAGAGCGGTCTGATTAATTATTCCTCTAAAGAAGACATCCATTTTCCAAAAGCTGCAACATCCCAATTTTTCTTTTCTTTTTTTTTTTATGTCTCTGGATCAGTTCATCAATAATTCAAGTGTCCTCCAACATCCAAAAGCATCTACAAGTCCTGCATTCAAGCTTTTTAAGGTGGAAGAGTTTGTACCATCCCATGAGAAAGGAAAAAAAAAAAAAAAAAGTGTTGATATGTTCGGTGACATCCAGTTCATACTCCATCATCCTCTTACATTCTGCATGCGACTCTTTCAGATATGTTTGTGGAAATAGTTTGGAAGTTTATGACGAAGTGGTTTCTACCGGCGAGGGTTTGAGTCAACGACGTGTGAGTGGACTCATTTTTTCAGAGCAGCGGCGGCGGTGGAGGTCATACATCACGCCGGGGCTCACGACAGAGCGATGAACACATTATTTTCGGAGAACATCGCTTCTGACAATGCCCATCTATTTTGATAATCAGTTGACTATTGTGCCAGTGCAGCCTCTAAAGGGCCAGTGATTTATTAGGATTGACCAATTTGGAGTCACATCATGTGCTGCTTTTGTGAGGGCAAACAGAGGCGTGACTGGCGGTGCAGTCAGCCATGTTATCAAATGCCCAGGCTTGATTAACGGCTCATCAACATGCAGAATTAAACAGTGTGGCTAAATGCTTCCCCTTTTACCCCCCCCCGACATCAGACACTCATATAAAACTACCAATCTCTCTGCATGAGAGTGAACCCAAAACATTCTCTGAAACTTATCTGCATTCCCATCATCAGACATTTCAAGAAAAAAGTGGACAGTTTCTTCTTAAGACACTGAACATGTTGGATGACAAAATGGACATCTATAAATATTCATCTGCACAATTAAAGCTCTGAATAACATTTCACCACATTAAGCATTACATGCTGAGCTACACGGAGGAGACAACAACAACAGTTACACAGCACTGTCACCACCAGAACTCTTGCCATGCAGATTAGACGACAATCATGCACACAAAAGGAAAAGAGCAAGAGGCGGAGGAGGGAGATTGCACAATGTGGGTTTGTTAACAAAAGACATCAGTGAGTTTTAGCTTATGCAAAACAAAGCCTTTATAAGCTTACAGATTTCCCTCTGATTAACAATTGGATATGTATTCTCAATCTCCACAAAAAGTGCTCTGTTTTGTCCAAGCCCCCCAAATCTGATCGACTCTAAGTGGAGCTGGATTTTATCTTAAGTCTTTTAATTAAGTTTGATTTATCTTGGCACTGTTTCCATTCAGTTGTTTATCAATCTGCATCGCCCGTTACTTGATGGAGCTGGATGTGTTTTTTTTTTCATTTTGCAGTCATGCACCAAATAGAGATGTTTGCGTTTCGCATCAAACGCCCACATTTTCTGGAGTGTTGCACAGAGAAGAATTCCTTAAATTCAAAAAGTTTTTCAGACGTCAAAGTCCAGTGTGAAAGTCTAATGACTGATCGTGTTGAAGGACGTTTGCTGCTTTCAGCGCTCACAATGGTGTGCTCAAGTATGTCACTTGCAGGCCACCGTTACATGCAGGTAACAGAATAGAGGATCCGGGAGGACAGGGGTCAGTGGGGGATAGACTGGGGTCAGTTGCCTCTACTTTCCTTGTGGGGGACTCTGGCTTCTCTGGAGCCTGTGTCACACAACTATCAGCAACAGCAGCAACAGCAATGCTGAGGGAGGGGAGTGGGAGACAGAGAGCAGAAACATTGGCATCAGAGTGAGAGAGAAAGATAGATTAGCAGGGAGGGAGAAAGAGACAGAAAGCAATGGGAGAGGTAAGAGTCTGTGTGCTTCATTTGTCTTAAAAAGCATTCCTGAGAGGTAGCGGCAGTGTGTTTCTGGGGCTCAGAGGACTCAGCGGTAGACCTGCAGCTCGCTAAAACAAGCAGCAGGCCGGGTCACAGAGGCCACAAACTGGGCACAGCTCCCCTGTCGATGCTTGATGTTTGCATCTCTGCTTTGAATTTAAAATCAATTAGAAGATTCTGGAGGGGGGACCTCTAAAACAAGCATTGTAATCTCATCATGTGAGTTGATTAAAGGCTCATGTGGACCCTCAGCCAGATTCTGAACACCCCCAACCTTTGTTGTTTTGGTAATATTCCCAGGGAGGAAGATAGCCAACCCCTGCACACAGCAGCATCATTCCCATGGGGATGTGGTTAGCATCTTGCACATCCAGCATCGCCAAGAGCTGCATGGAAACCCTGGCAACCACTGAGCTATCTGTCCTGGCCAGGTGTTTTAGACAAAAGCAATTAGCAGGATTCAACTTGAATGCTTCTTCCTTCCTTTGCTGAAAACAGATTTTTTTTTTTACACTTTTCTGCCTGAACAGATGTAAGAGACTTTTATCACCTTCCGAGTGACACAAAAATTATTTTAGATTTCCACAGCTCAGTCGCTTGTGGATCCCTCAGCTGCATCCTCTGCAACTTCTGTTTCCCCCCGATGTGCACGGGCAGCAGCTGGCAATGTTCAACACTGCCATGGCCTCCGGTTTGCAGGCAGAACTAAATAACCTGGCTGGCCAGAGGAGGGAGAACAGGAGTGAATAATTCTGGGGCTCCAGCCGTCTGCCTGGCTTAATTTGTCCATTTCAATGACCCGCAATTTTTTTCTTTTAAAGGGTTCAAGCTCAAACTACATTTTCAGAGTCATAATTGATAGAGTTGGATCAATATTTGAATCATATTTGTGGGGAAACTTTCCCAGAGAAAAGGCTGCAGCTCCCTAAATCAAGCCAGAATAAAAGAAGTGTTTAAATAGGGAATGGGTTCACTTTAATTCACATAACAATCAAGCAAGCCTTTAAAAACTGCTGCTTTAATGACAATCACTGCAAAAGTACTTTACAAAGTCTGGGAGCAGTTAGATTCCTTTCACAAAGGGACCTGAAGGAAAGGAGACCATCGGCTGTCAAAATGAGACAAGCAGCCAGCGACATGTTCCCAGAGTCTCCTCCTGCCTCTGAACACATTAACTCCCTCCAAAAAAGTGTTTTGTCTTTTCTAAGTGTTTCTCTCTCATGGGCTGACAAGAGCGCACACCTAATCTTACCGCCTGTCCAGGCCTCTGCAATATTCTCAGGCTGAAGCTCAGTACTCACAGGTCATTATCTGTCTCAGTGCGGGTCTTCTGCTGCCTCCGATGGACCATGACAACAGTAACAGCCACGCCGATGATGAGTCCAATGGCAACGACACCTCCAAGGATCCCGATAACACCACCTGGGGGACCCTGTGGCATCGGCTTCTCTGCAGACGAGAGGAGAAATAACAGTGTCAGGACAGCTGCTCTTTGAGTAATTGATGCTGCTGGGTTGAACTTGCAGGGGGAGAAAAAAAAATCGAAGAGCGCTGAGGAAGAAACACAAAAGCAACATTTCAATGAGGTCCTTTTTGAGGTTTTCAACTGCCATGGAAGGAAAACCTTATTGCAATGAATCACAAATTCTGGACGTGCATCAGCAGCTGGTTAAAAGAATTCAAAACGAAAGCTGCAGTGCATCCAAAAATAAGAAAAAAAACACAATGCGCTATTGTAAGAGGAAAATCTACAAAACACATTTGGCATAGCCTTTGCCAGGCTTGAAGCTTTCTGTCATAAATCACATTCAAACGCTATTTTCGGGGACATATTTCAGGAGGAGCCTTTTGTCCTGCTGGCCCTGGCCCTGCGTGAATCCACACTGTTGTGGTCACTCAGCAGCTGCTGCTGCATTTCTAATGTGTACTCCATCAAATTCTCAAAAGGAGCCCAAATTGGCTTGGTTTTGACAGCGAACCCAAATGCACTCTCAGAAGCACGACAGAGCTATTATATTTCAAAGTCCCTGCCAGCAGGGGGTAAAGAGTGCGAAAATACATATCTAGCATTGCACAGAACATGAGCGCGGTTTAGAAAGTAAAAAGCAGTTCAGCTAATTGTAGAGAGCAGAAAGTTCGTCCAAATCTGACAACTGTTTTGTGAGCCAGTAAACACAGAAGATTGTTGATGTTACTGCCTGCTCTGTTTTCAACACTGCAGTCCTCTCACCCCGCTGATAAAAGCCAAGACTATTAACTTTAAAAAAAGGCACAGGGATTGCAGAGGGGAACTAAAAATTCAAGAGATTGTAACCACTTCTTTAAGAGCTGGAGCGGGCTTAGCTGTCTCCCTAACTTAATTTCTGAGAGAGTCTTTGAGAGCCAATCTCGGGAAGTGTCTTTGAGGGTTTTCTAAGCGAACGTCAAAAGCAATCAGTGTGACCAGAGAACATCTCTAGCGGGGAGAAATATTGAAAAATAAATACTTTTGGATGCAAGCCTATAACTCTTTTGGCTCGATACATTGCTAAGAAGGAAGAAGCTTTCAAATCAGCCCCTTTATTTTGTTTTTTTTGCAGCCTTATTTTATGCTTTTTTAAATTCAATATCAACAATGACTCATCCTGTATGAGATCAGGGTGTATTTCATTTGTTGTCAAGCAGATAAAAGGCTGAAAAATGACAGCAGGTCCCATGTGAAACTCTCCGACTGTGTCCCAAGCAATGTCAGGTACACTGAAAAAGGACAATCATCTCTATTCAAAAAGCATAATGGAGCTTTTATTCTGAAGGCAAACATCAGCGGCATCTGTTTCCTTCGACAACAGCAGTTAAAGCTGTCCCTTTTTAAGACAGGCCAGGGATCAATCAATGGCTGTGTGCCTGTTGTGATGGGATCCTGCAAATTCTCACCATCTTCCACTTTGAAAAGGAAAGCCTATCTCCTGCCCTCATGATGGCTCCATTATTATCTGTCCGTCCCTTCTGGTGGCGGCAGGACAAGGCCTCGCTCCCTGGGGGCCTCTTCTCAACAGCCCCTGCCTGCTAGCCCGATTCACTGCCCATAATGATGGATCCACAGAGGACTGCCTCACACAATAGCAGCCACGTTACTCTACCTTGTACCCGCCACTCGCCGCCTGAAAGTCAGCATGAACGAATCATGTCCATCAGCTTGTCGTGTCACTCCACGCTGATTGCTGCTGTTCTAATTTTCAGCCTTCCGCTACTTAAAAGTCACATCATGTCACATTTACACACCAAAGGAGAATAAACGTTTTCGTGTATAACCACGAAACTTCTGTCTGTGATGAATTTCAATAAACAAGTCTGAGAAAGCAGCTTTGAAAGACTGTGATCTCGCCGTAGCATGGCAACAGATAAGCCAGAACTCCCACTGTTGTCTCATTGCACTACATAGAGAAAGCCAGTGGGCTGATTTTCATGGCCCTAATGCAAATGCCAGACACAATAGTCAGTTGTATAACACTAACACACAGAGGAGTGGACTGGATCAGAATGCAATTTCCCTGTTGTGCAGCCCCAGGCACTCTGTGCACAGGATTTTCGACTGTCACCTCCTCACACATAAAGGTAGGCCGAGCCATCTGGCGAGCCGTCAGAGCGCTTTGTCTTCCTCTTATGGAGATGGAGAATCATCAAAAATTAAAGCGTGCATTGTCAGGACACAAGTCTTACATTAAAGGTGACATATTATACTCTTTTTCATCAAAATATATTGATCCAACTCTAAGAGGTCCACAAAACATGTCTTTAAAGTTTATGCTCAAAAAAACACTTGTTAACAGATTGTAAACCCCTCTTTTTCAGCCCTGCTCAGAACAGGCTGTTTTCTGTGTCTGTGCCTTTAAATGAGAATGAGCTCTCTGACCACGCCCCCTCAGGAAGCGGATGTGGCCTCGGCTGTCCAGCACATTGATCTAATGTTTACATGTTGGCTTCAACCCTCTGAATCTGATCCAGAATCTGATCCTGACGGAGAGGCGCCTGCCGGTGTCTTGGTACACAGCTATGAACATGTAGCTATGTGGCTATGCTAACTAGCGCTTGCACTTTTCCATGAAAAATTAAAAATCATCCACTAGATCTTCAAATCTGTAGACGTGGGGAGTAAAACCGACCTTTGTGTTTATTAAGACAGCCTACAACTAGCATGCCTCCCTCCTAAGCTCCTTGTTAGCACACATGTGCAGGTAATGAAAAACAGAGGAGGGGTTGAGTTGTATTTTATACAGTCTATGGGGTTTGTAGACATGCCAGGGACACATACTGTATTTCAGGTAGAGAACCATTAAAAAGTTGATTTTGCATGATATGTCACCTTTAGAGCATCACAAACGTTCAGATGGGTGAACTGTTTTGTTGCTGTCGTCAGTGTGGGACGAAGGGAAAGTTGAGGACGGTGCAGGAAAACGATTAGTGCAACACTGTGTACAATAATGCTGAGCTGGGATCATTTTATCACATAAGAGGGAGCTATACCCCCTGACAGTATGTGCAGCCAACAACACACCTTCAAATTCAATTAGTCAGAGTGAGATAGTCTAACTGAACCTGATAACTGGTTCCTGATGGCTCAATTACTGAGGCGAATCTATTTTCAAGGACATGAAATGCTGAGAATTTGGAAACACATTGGGAGGCCTGCGGAGGTCAACTCTATTAAATAAAAGCTCCAGTTCCTAAAGCAGATCTCAGCCTCCAACAGATTGTTTAAGGCATAAATAATATCAAAAAAGCAGCACATTGATGGAGTGAACCTGAGTCTCTGCTGAAGCCTCTTGAGGACATGAGCTATTGAACACAAGCAGGGACTTAAGACTTCAAGTGCTCCCCGATGTCGTGGAGCTCAGCAAAAAATGCAGTGATCTGACGAGTGTGACAGTCAAATGAGTCACTGACAAATATTTATGCCTATCCTTGGACTGTGTTCTTGCTCACACGCTTCTGTGCTGCAGCTCTAGTCTTTAGCACTGACTCAAGTTCCTGGTGTGTTAGTATTCTCTGGACTTGTGAAAGTAATCGCGTGGAAATTCCCTCGTGCCGCACACAACAGGCACGGCTACACGAAGAGGGCTTTGTCCTTGTTGTGGAATAAACAGTGGATTGCCAACAGTAATAGGCATGGGGCCTGACTTACTGTAGGCTGCTGCAGCTCTCTGCTTCCTGCTTTCACAGCCACCCGACGGCGAAAGTGGCAACAGGAGCACAGCCATGTACTCCGCCTCCAATGTTATCATGAAATACTTCAGGGAAGAAAAATGAAGCCATGCTGTTTGCAGGACGAAGAAGAAATGTGTTTCTGTAACTGTGCACAGTGAGGTGCTGAAGATGTGATCTGATTAAACATGAAGCCGCAGCTGTCATTTAATGATAAATCTCAGGTAAACATTGTGTAGAATTTTAACACATACTAAGACACGTATTTGCTGCTCAATTCAACGGAGAATGATGTCTTCTTTTCACAAAAACAAAAATGGAACTCTTTTGTGTGTATGATGGCCGGTGTGAGTCACTTAAGTACAAATTTCCTGGGCTTTTACTTTGCTGTAATAATTATATTTAATGCACCTCTTAGCTCTATGCACTTCGTTACAATGGGAAAAAGTGCAACTTCTCTATTATACCAGATCACTTAGCTGGGAATAAACTAATATGTTCCACTAAAGGAATAAAATGAATTCAGTCCCTTGACCATAAATAGAGTCTTTATACGTCATATTGTTTCTTCTGAGCTGCATTTGTTACATCAGTGTTTTTCAACCTTTTTTGAGCCAAGGCACATTTCATGCATTAAAAAAATCCGGAGTCACACCACCAACCAAAAGTTTTACAAAATGACACATTTAGTCTCTCAATATATGAATCTATTTATCTGTGAGAGGGACTTTGGCTACTTCTTTAATCAGGGCGAAGCATCTCATTTACAATGGCTTTTGCAGGTAGTGTTAAAGGTGACATATCATGCAAAATGGACTTTTTAATGGTTCTCTACCTGAAATATGTTTCCCTGGCATGTCTACAAACCCCCCGAGAATAAAAAAAATCCATTCTGCACCTGTTCTGATTTCTCCACCTTTCTGTAAATGTGTGCTGAAACGAGCCGTTTCAGTTTTCAGTGTTTTTCATACGTCACAACGACATCCGGTCTGTAACTGAAGTCAGAGCTTGGAACTTGTTCAGCCCATAGACTGTATAAAATACTAACTCAACCCCTCCTCCATTTTTCATTACCTGCAAACATGTGTGCTAACAAGGAGCTTAGGAGGGAGGCATGCTAGTTGTAGGCTGTCTTAATAAACACAAAGGTCGGTTTTACTCCCCACGTCTGCAGATTTGAAGATCTAGTGGAGGATGTTTAGTTTTCATGGAAAAGTGCAAGCGCTAGTTAGCATAGCCACATAGCTACATGTTCATAGCTGTGTACCAAGACACACTTTGACATACTGACAAATAAAACAACAAGAAACACAAAATCTGTGACCAATGGTTCAGAAAGGTCCTGCTGCAGGCGCCTCTCCGTCAGGATCAGATTCTGGATCAGATTCAGAGGGTTGAAGTAACGCGGGTCTGTGAGCAGCCGTGTATATTCAGCCAACATGTAAACATTAGATCAACGTGCTGGAGAGCCGAGGCCACATCTACTTCCTGAGGGGGCGTGGTCAGAGAGCTCATTCTCAATTAAAGGCACAGACACAGAAAACAGCCTGTTCTGAGCAGGGCTGAAAAAGAGGAGTTTACAGGCTGACCATAATCTGATTTCAAAGTGTTTTTTTGAGCAATAAACTTTAAAGACATGTTTTGGGGACCTCTTAGACCAATATATTTTGATGAAAAAGAGCATAATATGTCACCTTTAATGTCTCTGCCACAGTGTGTCACTTTTTTGAGTTGGCTAAGAGTTCAGCTACTAAGTAGCTAGCTGTGAGAGCTCTCCAAACAGCGTTGTAGTTTTTCTCATACAAGTTGCCTTTTCCACCACCCATATTACTCTCTTCATCTGGGTTAGAATTTTGTCCAGGGCCCTGTTTGGAGTTTTCAATTTTCCTTTTTGGATATTTATCCATCGCTGTTGTACGCCTACGTCTTGTCACATACACCTCTTGCGCACATCATTAATTCTATTGTGGTCATAAGTGTGCTTTATTGTAACCCAGTGGGTGGCGAGCGCAGGCCAGTACATGGACAAGGACTGAATTACTCCGCCAGTCACTACACTGCAGACACAGACGCACTCAATGGCAAATTATTTGCAGTATATGAATAATACTTTTTTGAATTAATTAAGTGAAATTTGATAATGTCCCAAGGCACACCTGACGATCTGTCACGGCACACTGGTGTGCCAGGGCACAGTGGTTGAAAATCACTGTGTTACACCATCCAGACTGCCACGGCATTTATGGTGTAGAAATGATTCACTTTATTATTCCACAGCACGGTCGGCAGAGAATACAACATGTCAGGCAACACCGAGCGCACGCTTCAACAACACACAGACCACTTGAGCAAGGCACAGACTACTTCCTGGAACTTCTTCTGTGTTTTCCTTTCTTGTGTTGTAAAACGGTATATGCTGCCACCTACTGGACAGTGCAGTACAACCAAACTGGTCACTAACCCTAAAATACAGAACATTGCTTTTCATGACAGTACATAAAGTTCATTGACTAACATTTTCACTTCATGGGGGGCGGCTGTGGCTCAGTGGGTAGAGTTCGTCGTCTATCAATCGGAAGGTTGGCGGTTTGATCCCAGCAGTCACATGAAGTGTCCTTGAGCAAGACACTGAACCCCAAATTGCTCCCGCTGTTGTTGTGTGAATGTGTATGCGTGATATTAGCTAATACTGATGGTCCCTCACTATATAGCAGCCTCTGCCATCAGTGAGTGAATGGCTGTGAATGGGTGAAGGTGACAAGTAATGTAAAAGCCTTTTGAGTGATCAGAAAGACTAGAGAAGTCTATATAAGTCGAGTCCATTTACCGTTTTTTTCATCTGACCCTTTAACAAATACAAAAGCGCCTTCCTCTTCACCTCCAGCTGGAGTCATGCTGCTTGCTTCTGTTATATGAAAATGCAACATTCATAACATCTACCTTCAGCTGCTAGATATCTGACCCAGCTAATGGCTAACTCTTTCTTTGTGTTTTCCGGTGCTATAGGGAGTCAAGGCTCATGAGAGTTCTGTATCTGGAAACTACTGAGGCAGACACCACAAATTCAGACTCAACTAAGCTGTGAGGTTAATGTGCAGGTAATAAATCCCAAATAATGAGAAAAAATAGGCTGCACAGCAGAGGAGAGACGCACAAATCTTGTGGTGTTGATCTGAAACTGGCTGCAACTCATGATTTGTAACACAAACCGGCAATTTACAGTTGTAACGTCAAGGTATTTTATTTACCAGCATATAAGTCAAGAAATTTAAGGGATCTGCAACTCTTCTGACCATTTATAAAAACAAAGAACAAAGTCAAAAGATACTTGGAAAGCAGGGGTTTGTACACTTTCCAGCCTGTGACCCCAAAGTAACCAGAGGCTGGCAACCCTCACTGTTCTTATTTTTTAAAAGTTACTTTTTTTGGGGCATTTTCGCCTTTAATGGACAGGACAGCTGAAGAGAGACAGGACATGTGGGGAGTAGAGAGTGGGGGAGGACACGCAGTAAATGGTCAAGGCTGGAATCGAATCTATGACCTCTGAGATGAGGGCTATAGCCTCTGTATATGGGGCGCGCACTTAGACCGCTAGGCCAATGGCGCCCCCCTCACTGTTGTTCAAGGTGGTCACAGGTTGCCCACAGCCACAGGTGGACACTAACAGGCCAATCTTATCAGACATCACAGCAACCAAACACAAGAGCCAAACAACCATATGTTTTAGTATTATCTAAAAGAAGGTTGATAGAAGAACACAAGTTTCTTTAAAGGTGCAGTATGTCAGATTTAGTGGCGTTCAGCCCAACAGACTTGGTAGAAATTGAATATGATATTCACAAGTATGTTTGAATGAGTGTATGATGATTTAAATATAAACATTTTGGCTTTGTTAACTTAGAACAAGCCTTTTGGAGCAGGTCCCCTTCCACAGAGGCTACTTTCTACACCAGCATGATTCTACAGCAGCGTAGAATGGACAAGCTAGTAACATGTGCATTTTTGGACATGAAGAAGAGAGTGTTTGTTGTTGTGTGCAAAATAATTTGTACTGGTAGAAGTTTCCTGATGCTAAAAACTTGACAAATGGAGGATCATTCTTATCATGCATCACAGGAGCTTCATGTCCTTGAGGCCACTGTTGCTTCTGGCACCTTATTGATGGGAGGGATGAGCGAGGGAGCGTTTGAATCTAGAATCTGACAGCTAGATATCACTAAATATTCCCATTTCCACACTCTGTACTTTTTAATGTTTAGACTGTAGCAGTGACCAGACTGTTAAATAAGTGAGGTGAGTCTGTGTGGCTTTGTGAGTTTCATACTGGCTTAAAGCCTAAGATACTTAATATAGCTGCTCTGCAGAAAATTAGTCTGTGGTAATCACCTCAGGGGTCGTGTGGCAACAAAGTTATGTAGAAAACGGAGGATGTATTTTTTATGCATGGTGTTACTTAGAATTTAACGACTATGTTTGCAGACATTTTTACAATATAAATAAAATATGCAATTTTCCTACATTTGATTGTTTCATTTTATTTTGAAAGGCTTTTTGAGTATGAAACAGAACAGACAGCCCTTTGACCTCTTTTGATTTTTCACCTGTGGAAAACGTGCATAAAATCCGTCTGCACTTAACTCAGTAAAGGCTGTTGTTCAAATACGTCTTGTCGCTGCCACTGAAAGATTGCTATTGATTTTCAATAAGTGTAATGCAGCCATCCATGCAGTGGCTCGCTCTGTGCTGTCAGTCCACCTCTGTGGCACATGGTCACTGACAGACCTGACCTTGGCTCTCTGTGGCTGCAGCTCCCACTGAGGTGGCAGCAATCTTCATTCCTGTCACATCTCCACCACAGTGTTCATCGAGCTGCAGCAGATGTACGAGCCATTGTTGTTTTTCCTCCTGTCCACACGACACCCAAACATCCAGTGCAGTCTCAGGCTTGCACCCGAGCCCTCTGCCGGCTCAGAGACATTACGTTGATGTCAGCTGCTAGCCCACGGAGAATCTCGTTTCCCCGACGATTCATCAAGAAGGCTTCACTGGTTGAGTGCAACTTACACTCAGCAGGTTGTTCTGTTCGCTGCAAGAGTTCAAACGTGTAGCCAGCCGGAGGTCCCATGGGATTCAGGCTACAGAGTGAATAAGTGCTTTGCATGTGCTCATTACGTATTCATTCCTCGGGCAGAGCCTACAGATTTATATGCATGCTACCGACAGGGGGTGGATACTACACAGAGAAGATCTAGCAACATTCTGATGGAGCAAAAGCAACTGATCAACTGAAGCTGTGGCCTGAAAATTGATTACTTCCTCACTGCTGCTTGTGGCTCTTTTTGAATAAATGGAACTAGATGCAGAGTGACACAGCAATTCAGCATCTGGACCGTCCTAAATGCGTGAAAACAGTCTAATCTCCAGCACCAGCTGTACCCAACAGCCAAAACATGTGGACTCTAGTGTTACCAGCCTCCCATAGAACATGTTAGTCACACATACCAGAGCAGGAAGAGTTCAGGTGAGAGGCCAAAGGGTGAGCTGTCTCCAGCTGGAGCAAGGCTTTGCCCACTCCAAATCCAATCTGTCACACAATGCAGCAATGCAGGATTTAAATGGAAGCAGGTTTTTCTCAGCAGATTGCTGCCATGTACCTGCTGAGGCCTAGTGCGGTTTATCAAACAGAGACAATCCACGGCTTAATGATGTCTTTAAATGCACAGTCACCCCTGGCAATCCGACAAAAAGACAGTAAAAAGCAGGAGTAAAGAAAGCCTGAAACTATAACACATCACACTGATGGTATTAAGAGGACATTTGTGTAGTAGGGGCTTCATAAAAAATGTTCCAGTCGTAAGTCTGATCATATTCCAAGAATGGATGTGGCTTCTGGCGCTCTCTCTCCCTCCCATCACAAATTGTAATTGCGATCTCCTCCACAGGGGCTGTAATACTTTCCAGCAATACTGGGGAGTTTTCAAGTGGACAGATTGAGAGTCTGGCTACTAACCCACGCCAGCTCCACACCACCAATGCCAGTCTGAGACGGCCACCTGTTCCAAAGCACAGTGACTGGTTTCTACCTCGGCTCGCACAAGCAGCCAATCAGAAGGAAACAGTCAAGGTGTCTCGTTTCTTTTATCTCTCTATTCATGAGTCGCACAGCTACCTTATGTAGGAGTAAATGCCCAGCCTGTTACTAATTTATCTGGAGGAGATTTTTATTTTTTTTCCACATTGGGTAAATGCTGCAGGCCCCAATAAAGAGGAAGAAATGTGGTTTAATGGAGTTCATAAATCTGTATTTCATACTGCCAACTCTTAGCGGCACATGCTGTTTCGTCTCCATCTCCCCACCTCCTCCTCCAAGTGGGGGATCTTGTTAAAGTTCAGTGTTCAGCTGTCTCCTCTGGGAGCTAAGGGCTCCTGATGTCATCCTCTGTGCACAGTAGTTTACCCCATGGACAGGTCTGCTTCCTGTCTCAACCAGACTCCCACTGATGGCCTGTTTCTGCACCACCTCTCAGACCCCATGTGTCACAGCGGAGAGCAGGGCCACAGGCGATGGAAGGCACTGGAGCTGTGATGGTGTGTGAATGCTGTTCTACATTAGTCCACAGAGGGCAGCACTTCATTAAGTCACAAATTGTTAACACATGGGATGTTTTTATTAGGATGAAACCAGGCCGATTATGAACTTTACTGTCTGCGCCCTGCTGTGTAAACATGAAAAACACCTGAGTCCAGAATGTAACATGATTTTTTTCATTGTTTTTCTCATATTTTAGGGGGGTAGTTATTGCATTTTTATTTTCTCACACTGCTTAACGTTAAGGATCAAATCTGAAATAACGGATTGATGTCTCTACATGGGTGAATAAACGTCTGCTGAGCCATCCTGTTTCACTTTTCCCTCTCCCATTCCTGTGTAAACATCTTGAGCCTCAATGGTACGTAGAGGCAATCTGGGGAAGTGATCACCAGCCTTCAACAATAAAAAAAAAAAGCACTAACATGTTTCCACGCTTTAACAGACGACGCTCATGGCGAGCTGGAGACACACACACACGCCAGCTGTTTGAGTGTGTGTGTGTGTGTGGTGAACGCTGGAGTCTGACGGCGGCAGATGAAGCGGCGACAAGCAGCACCAAAGCCCCCGTCAATGAATGTGAGATTGCAGGCTGCCAAACTGATGCTGATGCTGTCGTGAGGTATTACCTCCCGTGACAGGCTAAATAACAACAGCTCTAATTAAAGAATGATTGGAATGGGTGGACCACTGCCTCCTAATGGGGGAATAAACCGCAACATCGCTCCAGGAAGTGTATTGCACTCATTTATTAACTTCAGGAACCCGGTAGCTGCTGTCAAGAAGTAATAGCTTACTTTAAAAGCTACATAACTTTTCATCCATTCTGCCCACTGGCCCGTATTTCGGCTTTTTAATTAGTAAAAAAAAAATAACATATAGCCGTGTTGTATATAGCACAAAGACCAAAAAAGACTGCTGCTTTTATGACGAAGAAAACTCTGCAGCAGTTTCCTCTCACTAATCTGAAAACTAGCTTTGGCTCCATAAAAAGAGCCGGCCGTGCAGCGTTACTGATAGGGCTCCCAGTCTCTTTTTTAGCAGCCTCTCTCTCTCGCCCTTTCATGCCCCAGCTGAACTCCTCTATGTGTTGAATGTTAATTTAATGGCTGCTCCCAGCTGTAAACTGGAGGAATCTCTGTGCTTATACAGATCTGTACCCTCGTCTCCGCCTCGTCCTCCCTCTGCTGCCTTCCTCTCAGCGTAAGCAAAATTACTTCTCAGTGTCTCTCTCTCTCTGCCAAGCAGTGTGAGGTCATGGCTGTAATTTCCTTTGCCTGGTTAAAAAGCTGACAGAGTAGCGGACCCAGTCGGTGCGGATATGTTCGAGAGCAGGTTTTCAATTTAGCAACACACAGGGCTACAGATCCCTTCCCTGGTCTCTGCTGCTGAGCAGGGGTGTCTTCTTAATCTCTGCATGCAATCCAATGTAGTCAAGAAACCTTAAGGGTTGACTATTTGATGCAAAATAAAATAATTCAATTTAGCCGGTCTAACTGATTGTGCTGTCCATGGAAAATAACTTCCTTAATTCAGAATTAAGACCACTAGATTTAACTCATACCCTCAGGACTTTTTGCACAGCAGCATTATCACGCCAATTCTAGCAATATCAAATGAGATTCACAGGCAAGGATGTAGAAAAGACATATTTAACCAATCAAGCATCTACTAACTACTATTACACTGGACCCCCAACACCCCCTCTACTCAGTCTTCACACTACTCCCATCTGGTCACAGATCCAGATCCATAGCACTGCTAAAATAGATAAAATGCCCATGTAGCGTGTCCTCTGTGTTCATATGTGTCCGGTGTGCATATATGTGGGATGATGTGCACCATTGTTGTGAGGCTGGGTGGATGTTTATTGTTTATATGTGTTTTATACATGTATTCTTGTACAGATGGTGACAACAAATCTCCTTATCAAGGACAAATAAAGATCTATCTATCTATCTACTCACATGTATTATCTCCAGCAGCACTTTCACGTTACTGATGTGCAACCTCTCTCTGCTCACATACAATATTGCAGCCTGTGAGGAGAAAACCATGTTTTAAGTGTGTGCAGAAACATATCGTGCACGTGAATCTTTTCCATGAAGCTCAGTGCTCTCCTACTCGTGAAAAGTTCACCTCCTCACAAGCGAGTAGTTTAACAGTTTTGTCAGTCAGCAGCCGTGCACAGCTGCAGTGATTTTTGTGAATATAATTTGCTTCAGTAATACAGTCCTCCTCTTTTATGATTAAGTGTGGTCATTAGGATCTCACTACAGGGTTAGTTCCCGAGCTAACCAAGCTCAGGAAGGGGGGTAACTTTAAAATTACAGAAGCCAAAAGATTTTAAAGAATGGGAACCAGGACTCTGACACTGGGGATGGGAGCAGGATGTCAGGCACCATTTTGGGAGCGTGCATATGTTCCCACATCCCTAAGTTCCCACAGCCCTATGTTCCCACATCCCTATGTTCCCACATCCCTATGTTCCCACAGCCCGATGTTCCCACAGCCCTATGTTCCTATAGCCCTATGTTCCTATAGCCCTATGTTCCCACAGCCCTATGTTCCTACAGGCCTATGTTCCTACAGCCCTATGTTCCCACAGCCCTATGTTCCTACAGCCCTATCTTCCCACAGCCCTATGTTCCCACAGCCCCATGTTCCCACAGCCCTATGTTCCCACAGCCCTATGTTCCTACAGCCCTATGTTCCTACAGCCCTATGTTCCTACAGCCCTATGTTCCCACAGCCCTATGTTCCTACAGCCCTATGTTCCCACAGCCCTATGTTCCTACAGTCCTATGTTCCTATAGCCCTATGTTCCCACAGCCCTATGTTCCCATAGCCCTATGTTCCTACAGCCCTATGTTCCTACAGCCCTATGTTCCCACAGCCCTATGTTCCTACATCCCTATGTTCCCACAGCCCTATGTTCCCACAGCCCTATGTTCCCACAGCCCTATGTTCCCACAGCCCTATGTTCCCACAGCCCTATGTTCCTACAGCCCTATGTTCCTACAGCCCTATGTTCCCACATCCCTATGTTCCCACATCCCTATGTTCCCACATCCCTATGTTCCCACAGCCCTATGTTCCCACAGCCCTATGTTCCTACAGCCCTATGTTCCCACAGCCCTATGTTCCCACAGCCCTATGTTCCCACAGCCCTATGTTCCTACAGCCCTATGTTCCTACAGCCCTATGTTCCCACAGCCCTATGTTCCCACATCCCTATGTTCCCACACACCGTTCATTCATTCATTTACTATAAGTTGCTTCTTGTGGGAGGATTTGGCTTAAATTGAAGGGAAATGTAGGAACACAAGACCTACTTTTGAAAATGTCCTAGAAACGTGGGAGCATAGAGGGGGCGTCTATCAATCAGTGGTCTGCGGTTCAATCCCAGCTCCAGCAGTCACATGCCGAAGTGTCCTTGAGCAAGACACTGAACCCCAAATTGCTCCCTCTGTTGTTCAGAGGTGTGTGAATGTGAACAAATGAAATTATCTGAATACTGATGGTCCCTTACATTAGCAGCCTCTACCATCAGTGAGTGAATGAGTATGAATGGCTGAATGTGACGAGTAGTGTAAAAAAAAAAGCGCTTTGAGTGGTCAGAAAGACTAGAAAAGTGCTATATAAGTACAAGTCCATTGACCATCCATAGGGCTGTGGGAACATAGCGATGACCCCACCAGTTAGTCTAGTCTCTGGACTCCTGAGTGAGGGTTTTGTTGGGGCAGCTCCACTTGCATTAGCCTTGAGCTCACCTCAATATGTAGCCCCACATGTGCACAACTATAAAACTCATGCATTATTGTTTGGCTGCAGTCTCTGATCAATAGATTTTTGGATATAGCACATTTACTGCCTGAAGTATGTGTAAGAATGTTGGAAATCTATTATGAAAATTATGAGAGTCTTAATATTGGAAAAAAGTTTTACACTTTCAAATCTGAGGTGATGCTGACCAACATAGTCCAATGCTGAAGATAATATTCCACTAGTACCTGCTCATTAAGATCACTTCATCACACAGCTGACATTACTCTGACTCTAACACTGCCTGATAAGTTGTTGATCGTGTTTTTGTCATCGACGGCGACATATAAAGTCATCAAACACATCACTCAGCATCATCACCGAAGTCTTAATTAGAAAGCTTGTAATTGCCGTGACTGATCAGAGACAAATGCGTCACATGATACAGTAAACTTTGAGGACGAAGAGTCCTCTGGAGTTAAATATATTCTGTGTAAAAGAAGCTCTCTGTCTGCGTGAGTTTATCTCTCAAGGTTCAACACATAGTTTAAGAAGAAAATGAATGCTGCCAGAGGTGGAATTCATTTCTTATACAGTGTGATATATTCAATTCAATGTGGTTAGTCATTCAGGAAGACTCTCTCTCCAGAAACCTGATAATTATAGCTGCTTTCTGTGTGAGAATGTCTCATGTAATGTGCCTTAAATGCTTTAAGAGATACAAAGCAGTCTAATAAGGGCCGGTTAGGAGATTATCCAAAATGCATTCCAAAACACAATGACTCTTAAAGTGACTAATCCAAAGCTGCCTGCAACCCAACAACAAAACATGTCCCTAAAGGTCGTGACTTTTCCTCTTCTTCAGGAAAAGAAGACAAACAGACAAAGCTCCTTGGAAAAAAGACTAAAGGTGACCATCTCAGAGATAACCATCTCGTCTGTCCTCGTCACTTCAGAGCAGAGACACAGGAAAACAAACACGTCCTCCAACAAGGCAAGACCTGTCTGTGGACACTCTGAGGCTTGGCTTAGATGTCTGAAACATCTCCAAGATATAAGGTCAGTGGACAATGAACACATAAAAGGAAAGAATGTGAACTGAGACCAAATCCTGTTTTTATAAAATGATATCTTCCTCCAGCCAAAGCGATGTCTCATCCTTCGTTTAGCAGCGAGAGCAGTGTTCTCATAAAAACTCGGCAAGCTGAAGCACATTTTCCGAAAAGTGCAATCGAACGTATTAATGATGTTTTACTAGAAGAACCCAGACTTCACCCCGTTTTTATTTTTAGAATTTTATATAATGTGTTTTCTGTTCAGAAGCTTCTTTCAACGCACATTCAAAAAATGGCACAGGAAGTCTGTGAGAGGACATCAAACTCTCCCAGGAGAAAGACATTTGGCTGAGTTCAGACACAATAATCAGTTTAAAAACATGCCAGTTAACCCCCACTAATGTCTAAAATATGATATTTTCATTTCCACCCAATATGGAGGTTTCAAACGTTTATGTTGGCCTCAGTTCTGACACTGATGAGTGGTTTTTACTCCTGGTAAAAACGACTACATTCGTTGCCTCCAGATGACTTGGAGCTTCTGAGTCAGAATGAAGAGCTCAAGAAGAGACAGCTACTTTGTCATATTATCATAAATCTGGAAACAAATCTGTGGACTGCTTAGTGAAAACAGAAAAGATAAGCAGATAATCTGAGTAGACTAAGACAAACACCATGACAGTTTACACATCTGAGCCTCTTTCTGTTTGGAGATTCCCTGATAAGAAATGGAGCTCTACGGCAAAACTAACAATCCCACAAATAGTCTACAATTAATCCCTGATTAAAGTGATTCAATGTGAAATTTTACAGCAGTGTTTGGTTGAAAGAAGACAGCAATAAATCCGTCCTCTCTTGAGTACTATACATAAGAAAAATTGACGCTGCTTTCACATGAATTAAACCTGTTTTTACAGTTTCTGTATGATACATGTACTGTGCTTTTAACTCTTTAATATCTGTTATGAATTGGCTTATTTATGTGAAGTAATTTCTTTGTACCTATGACAGTTCAAAGAAACATTTCCTTAAAAATAGTGATCTGTAAATAAAGATAATGATCATACCAACAACATGTAACCACGATGGAATCAAAGGAATGAGACGTTCATGCAGATGTCACTGGATTCACTCAGGTGTAACACCATAATCCAGCCATGTGCTCACTTACTTCCTGATTCTTGGTCACATGACATCACTAACCATGAGTTGTTCTTAAAGTAACATTAACAGAAAACAGAAGCATATCTTAAAAAGACTGTCTGGAGTTTTTCACTGATTTTAAAATGCGTGTTCATGTCAAGCAGCAACCTTCAGTATAAAAACATGAGGCTAATGCAGAAGTGTTAAAAACTGCAGTTCATCGAGGATCCACTTGAGGCTGGAAGTACCGGAAACCACATACACACCCATTCAAAAAAGCCGATCTTTACAGCAGAAATAAACATGTTTACAGCCTGGGAAAAAAAACAAGTGTAGTACTGATGTGTCGGTCGCCAACGCTCTAAGAGCCGGCTCTTGGAAGTGAACGACGGGAGCCGGCTCCTGACAGGGAGCTGTTTTTTTTTTCCTCGTCTTTTTCTGTTAAAGCCTCATGTGATTGGTCAAGACATGGTGAAACTCTGCTCCATGTTGAGAATACAAATAAAGCCTTTTAAAGCTGGGGTTGGTAATCAGATTTAGATACACTTTTTGTCATACTGGTTAAAATGATCTTTATGTCCTGATGGCAATCATTACATGATGTGTTCCTAAAAAAGAGTGAAAAAAAAACTGCTATCTACAGCCGGAGTAAACCTGGGAAAACACCAACCAATCACCGTTTTTTGGCTCCCATCCATCCATCCATTATCTTGACCGCTTATCCCGTTAGGGGTCACGGGGGGCTGGAGCCTATCCCAGCTGGCTTCGGGCGGAAGGCAGGGTACACCCTGGACAGGTCACCAACCCATCACAGGTTTTTTGGCTCCCCAAATTTTAAACCAATCAAATCCCGTCCAGCTGTTCTGCCCTCCTCCTGCGCGTACATTTCCCCGGCGTGCACTCCTCCGAGTCCCCGTCTCCTGCCTCTACTTCCCCTGACTCTATTTACTGCCCCTCTCGCTCATCCTCGGGCCTGTCCCCTCTGACCTGATGAGGTGCTTTGCTCAGGACTGTAGTCCGGATCAGAGTCTAAAAAGCTCTCACCAACAAGCAGAATAATTAATGACGTTCAGTAAGTCCTACAGAAAATATATATTTATTGTAGCGTCCGTCCGGACGCTGTAGTGATGACGAGCCGATTCGTGAACACGTTGATCTTTAATAATCGGTCACTGTCGGCTGTGATCACGCCAACCAACAAAGCAACAATCAATGTTTGAATGAATGAAAAACTTCTCCTCTTGTCTCTCCTCTCTCCCACTCACACACTCGACACCTCTCCTGATGCCTCTAACATCTACACTGAACACGTTTAACAAACAGTAGATCTGTTACAGTATTATATATGTGTTATAACTTAGCTCCTGATATCGTGTCACTGGTACAACTGGATAATGCTAGCATGATAGTTGTGAGTACTAACAGCAGCCATGTTTGTTTGTGTTTTTAACTTTCACTATGATAATGTTTTGGTGAGGACCGGTTTTGAATCAGTCACGATCATATGGTTGAGAATCAGCGGCGCTCGTGCATGTGAGCGGGGGGGCGTCGTTTTGGAGGAGCTCCGAGGGAGGAGGGGAGGGGTTAGACGGAGTCCTGAGGAAAAGCTATATTCAAATTCATGCTAGTTTTCCGAGACTGCCAACCCTAGCTTTAAATGATACACATTTGATATAATGTATGTTTTTTACATTAGTAATTCATTTGACATATAATTTAAGATTGTTTTAGGTAATACAGTCATTCAAACAAAAAAAAATCAGAGGAGCCACTTGGGAGCCGAAAGAGCCGGCTCTTTGTTGTGAGCCGAGCCGAAAGAACCGGCTCTCTAAACAGAGGCGGAATTCCCATCACTAGAGTGTAACCTGGATAGCTAATTTCTCAGTCGGCACACACTGTACGGGGGTGAATTTATTTCTAATGCAGCAATTTCAAAGATATTAAGATTATGAGTTTTCCATTATGAGAGGCACAGCTGACTTGATTGACAGGCGGGAACACTGTAGCTGTTGGCTAGGAGGCTCAAAGCCCCGCCTCTTTATGTCACACTCGCTCGACAGTTGAGTTCAGCATTTCCAATATGGCTGCCGCCGCCGATTGGCTTCAAAACAGCGCTTCAGAAACAGATGGGTGCGTCATGGATACTACATCCAATATTTGTACAGTCTATGGTTCATGACCTATAGAGTAAAATAATGTTATCAGCGAAAAGATTTGTTATTTCCTTAAACTGAATTTTAATGGTTGCATCATATGCACGAAAAAAAAAGGTCAACATTTGGAAGTCACTCAGAAGTGTCGATGTTTAGAGCTTTGTTGGTAAAGTTTGGCAGTGAGAAATAAGTGAGCAAGCTGGAGGAGTTTTTCTTCTTCAGATAATTTTCTTTGCACATTATGTTTTGTCCTCATGGCTGATCCTGGAGCAGGATTAGCAAAAAGACGCATGTTTTCCATTGAAGTGCTGTTTCAGACAGAGAAACTCTACAACCAGAATAAACCTATGCTCATGAAATGATCAGTAATAGTGTCACATGACAACATTAATGGATATGATCGTCACTGCTAGTAAAGCAGCACGAGGCTGTTCCATCTTTCCTCTTTCCATAACAGTGTCATGTTCATGCTCACATACTGTACCTCTCTTAAATGAGATGCAGGTATTTTCAAAGGGAATAAAGCCTTGAAGCATGCTCTCATATTCATAAAGAGAAACGTGCACACACAAAATCAATATGCAGAGAATCTGACGTCTGAGAGTGAGCCAGAACAATTACAGTTGTAGGCACATCCTTCCCTGCTGCTCCACTGGAATGCAGATTCCACAGACTGGCACTAATGTGCAGTTCATTGTGGTTTATGGAAAGCCAGGTTGCCATAAGAAGTCCACAATTGGCTGTCTCCACAGTGCTTGAGATTCAAGGCAAACACTTTAGTGAAAACATGATGTGGCACTCACGGTGGAGGCAGCAATCGATGGATGTATGAAATGCTTTCATCCTGGATTCCTGGCTCCCACGGAGGAGGAAGCTAAAGAGAATAACACAGTATGGTTGCATTCTGAATTTTCCAAGTGGAAATAAACCCCTTAAAATTCACTCAAGGGATTCTCTCAATCGCACCTCGACTGAGAGGGAAAATATATTTATGACGCCAATCTGCTATTATCTCAAACTTCAAATCCCGGCGTGAAGCTGAAATCTGTGCTCTGCTCTGAGAAAAAGGAACACCAGCGAATCTGACAGGTTATTATCCTTGAACAGAGACGGTTACAGTCGTTTAGGAACCGTGCTGACTCTGCAGAGTGACCACTGGGACATATATGACCCATCACCGCAGACCACAATTTATGGCTATTACAGCCAATGAAGGAGGAGAGCTTTTTGAGATGTCTGCCATGAAGGTCAGCCAACACAATCACTGAGCAATTGCTCAACAGAGGATTTGAGTCTCATTGTGTTTATGATGAAACAAGATGATATTTAAGAGAAATGAGTCCAGAGATCTGAGTGTATTACAGAAAACTCACCCCGAATTCAACTCTGATGACACTACTGTGCTGGTATGCTAGTTTGCATGCACATTTTTCACTGACAGTCTCATTTTTAAGGGTGTTTGGCTAATTTAAACCTGACCTGACTGAAAAAAAAAGGAGGTGTTTCGTTTTACTGACAGACAAAAAGGGAAAATCTCTCCTTGCACTCACAGAAGCCGCCTGAACTCAGATCTGCTTCAAAACCACGTAACAGGGGTGACTATTGTGATTCTGCACGCATACCATCTCTCCACCCCCCCACCCCTTCACCTCCCTCCACCCCCTTCACCCCCCTCACCCCAGCCAAGTGCAGCTCGGCTCCGAGCACACACACTGCTTAGACACTCTGAAGAGTTTCAAAGGCATTTCATCGAGCTGCTGAGGCTACTTACTTCCACCGCTAAATACTGCCGGGGAATCTCAAGACTCTGCTGCGGTCACTGAAAATTATCTGTGGTGGGAAATCTGCGAGGGGAAGGGAGCACGGCGAGGAGGAAGGAGAAAAAAGACGCTGCTCTATAGAAATTAAAGTTGTGCAAGTCCTTGGAAACCAAATCAGTTTAGCTGGAGAAAGAAGCTTTTCTTGTGCTTTGCTGTTGTTATTCCCTCAAGCTGAGGAGAAATCTGAGTGCAACACTGAGGGGGGATTTGTCCTTGTTTTCATATAAATACAGTTAAATGTGCACAAACATGCACACACTGAGTTTAAAAAAATAATCTCCCTTTTTTCAAGCAGAGCGCAGAGCTAACAGGTTTAAACATTTACACATCTCTCTTTCTTTGGGCTCAGTTTGTTACTTTTGGAAACCACACAGTTGTGGCAAAAAAAAGAAAGAAAGAAAGAAAGAGAAGTAAAAAAAAAAAAAAAAAGGAAAAGATGTCAACACAACTCAGTAAAAACATACTTTATTATTCTCCTAGAGCCCAGCACGCACACATACACACACATAAAGTTCCTCCCAGGATCCAAAGCAAACACATCTAACCTTAACCCTACCTTGACAGCAGGGACACAGTTCAGTTAGGTCCATCATGACTGAATAAAGATTTAGACGTGCGATGATTCCTCACATCACAGCTTCATATTTCATTTCAGGGAAAATAGCTTTTTTGTTTTCAATGCTGCTGCTGCTGCTGCTGCTGCAGATGGAAAAATGTATCACTAGTTTGGATGATGCTGTGTGTATTGTGACTGGATTGGACATTCATGCTCTGTTGCAAATCATAACATTGTGTGTGTGACAAATGAAAATTATGGCTAATCCTATTGGAAAATAAAATAAATGATTGGACTCTATGCAACAAAACATCTCAGAGTGTAGTAAACTCAGAGCTGAGACAGAGTGAGGAAGTGTACTTGGTAGTGTTGGTATATTCATGTTTCATTGTGTCTTGACACAGCATTAATTACAGATCAGAGTGTTGCTATCAACCATCAACACCGTGAGACAAGATGATCAACACAAACTGCAAAGCGGCTTTTGACTGGTAAATCGTGCAGGAATCAGGGGAACTGCTTCAGAGACGAGTCGTTAAACGCTCCCATCCACAAAGTGCAAACATGTGGAGGTTCGCAGCGCCATTTACAACCAAATGTTTCTTTGTTCGGTTTCAGTGGAGCTGCAACAGCGTAATTTCAAGGAGGACTGGCGGCGAGGACCCCAGAGGGAAACTTGTTTCAAACACCAGATGCACAGATGATCTGCTCACTCTACATGAATATTTAACTTTGTGATGTACAGGCTTCAGATTTTGTTTTATAAAGCGTACTGTTGGACAATAAAGAACGCCAGTGTGATCCATTACTGCTGTTCAAATTTGACAGGCATGAATGTAACAGTGACGAGGTAAATTGAGACAAACTGCATCGAGATATATTGGATGAATCACAGACAATTTAAAAACCAATCTAAATCAATTGCATGACTCACAAAAGGCCTAAGAGTGCAGCATTACTCATTGTTGTTTCTTTGCTACATTAACTCCTATTGAAATAGTTTGTTTGGATCACTTGTCCTGTGTGTGTTCATTGTTCTGGATAGTTGATCTATTCTGCAAAACAACCACATCTGAGAGCCTCTTCTGAAAACACGTCCATGTTAAAGGTTTTTCAAATGAGCGAGGTTCAGATTAACCAAATAAACACGCCAGTATTTTTGTGGTCTGTTTCTCTCAGCAGAACAACCAGCCAGCACTTATATCTGAAAAGTGAGATTAAAGCTCCTGTGTGGAGTTTTTATCTGGCTGTAAAACAACCTGAAATTAAAGTTGATGTCTCTTTATGACCTAGAAAAGAAAACCATATCATCAACATAAAGTAAACCTCTTCTAGGCAATCATTTTTAATGTCTTTAATCACTACCTGGGGGTATGTGTCAGAACGCAATCTACTGCATGCTGCCAAAACTATGGGGCGCCGTTTGTTGTGCACACCGAAAAAAAGAGGAATATTTGTGATCTTCTTCACATTTAATTTTGTTGTGAAAAATATATTAAGTTAAAATAATAGGTAAATCCAAATGCTAAATATAAATCTAAATGTTAAATACAAATCTAAATGCTAAATATAAATGTTAAATATAAATATAAATGTTTAATATAAATCTTAATGTTAAATCTAAATCTAAATGTTAAATATAAATATAAATACTAAATATAAATCTAAATGTTAAATATGAATATAAATGCTAATTAAAAATGTTAAATATGAATCTAAATGTTAAATATAAATCTTAATGCTAAATATAAATCTAAATGTTGAATATAAATATAAATGCTAAGTATAAATCAAAATGTTAAATATAAATATAAATGCTAAATATAAATGTTAAATATAAATATAAATGCTAAATAAAAATGTTAAATATAAATCTAAATGTTAAATAGGTAATATGCTAATATAAATCTAAATGCCAAATATAAATCAAAATGTTAAATATAAATCTAAATGCTAAATCTAAATATTAAATATAAATCTAAATGCCAAATGTAAATCCATATGTTAAATCTAAATATAAATGCTAAATCTAAATCGTAATGCTAATTATAAATCTAAATGTTAAATATAAATCTAAATGCTAAATCTAAACATTAAATATAAATATAAATGCCAAATATAAATCAAAATGTTAAATATAAATATAAATGATAAATATAAATGTTAAATATAGATCTACATATTAAATATCAATTTTAAATATAAATCTAAATGCCAAATATAATCAAAATGTTAAATATAAATATAAATGTTAAATATAGATCTAAATATTAAATATAAATATTAAATATAAATCTAAATGCCAAATATAAATCAAAATGATAAATATAAATGCTAAATATAAATCAAAATGTTAAATAGAAATCTAAATGCTAAATATAAATATAAATATTAAATATAAATGCCAAATGTAAATCAAAATGTTAAATCTAAATGCTAAATATAAATGTTAAATCTACATGTTAAATGTTAAATCTAAATACTAAATGTTGCTCTGTGATCCTAAATATTTAGCTGATTTTGGAAATACCAAATTAAAAGCTTCATAAAGAGATACAGACTTAGCAATAGCAACTTAGCTTGTCCGTTCCACAGACTGAGTCAGTTCTGTCTCTGAGTGTTGTGAAATCTCTTTATAGCCTCCAAAACTGCATATACAGTATTTTTACAGCGGGCAGTCCGGCTATAACCCGGAGGAGTAAGTACTAACAGACTATGATCGGGATATCTGTATCGCTTTATGAAGCTTTTATTTTGGTACTAACAGCGCACAATACAAATCCACACTGCCGGGTAGCGCGTAACTACCTATTGTCCACAAGCGAGCACCAAAATTGATGTTCCTCACAGGAGCTTCAACTCTCTTCTTGTTCAGTTCTTTCTATTCTCTCTGTCAACTTTGAGACAACTGCTGAAGTCCAAAAGTTTCCAAATCACAGGAATTGGTCTTTACCTTGATCTGCACTTTCCCAGACCAGTTTCTGGCCTGGGGTGGTTCTGTCAGTCTATTTAACTGTCTGTGTAATTTGCTTCATGCTCAGTCCTCCTCTATTATCTAGTCACCTATGCCTGGAGGTATATTTGCAGTTTAACATGCTGAACATATGCTGTCATTTAAAAAACAGAGGAAAATTCAACGTCTTCTGCTGAAATGTTAAGAGCATGACATTCAGATAACTCAAAGCAACGTGTCTTTCCCAAAACGAGGCTCTCTCAGCTCTCCTGCCACCACTGTGCACCGATTTCTGCTTTCTTTGATTGAAAACAATTCAAAGCTTCCATTCACCTCCACTGCATTGGGTTAACAACGACAATCTCTAAAGGATACCGCAAATCCTGCATGAATAAAACCAACAGTGCCATTGTTAAGAAACCAGTGAGCGAAGGAGAAAACATGTTTTTTGTTCTTTGGATGAACTGACCCTTTCTAAATCCCCAGCACCACCTCTGTGTTTCACGACTCAAAGCAGCATTGACTTTCAGAGTGAACCTCTCTGATTAATCTGAACAACGGAGAGACAGATAGAGAAGCTCCGGTATGTTCCTGTTAGGCTCACTGCTCACTGTCTACTGATCTCTTTCAAACTGCTTGATTGCCCCTCTTGGATTATCCAGTGGACGTGCGTCGGCATGAGCCGGACTGTGTGAACCTGTGTGTGCAATGTGCATGCAAGTGTGTGTTTTAATTAAAGTCTGAAGAGGGCTGGGAAAAGTTTAATTTAGCAAAAGGCAGGGTGAAAAATTGTCTCGTTTTCTTGTCTTCATTTCTGTGTCGTTTCTTATCTTCTTTTAAGCTCAGCCACTGCGCAGGTTATCTCCAAATTACCAACAGAACTCATTTATTCTTCAATTGAATAAGGTCCTGGAGAGAAAACCTGCACAACCATCTCTTTTTATAAAACAAGCCACCAACAGTGAGTATCCTCAGTGAGCATGGTGAGACCGCTGCATGACCTGGGTCGAACACCTCAAGCTTTCCCATCTCTCCCTTTGTCTCTCTGTAAACTCTCCTCTAAGTCCTCACTGAACCATGCACTGAAGCTGGCTAGTTTGTAACGTTAGCTGTGTTAATGTTGTGGTCGCACCAAGAAGACGTAAGGTTCATTTTGACTAGTTGAACATATACTGTAGCTGAAAAATTGAACCAGAAATGACACCTCCATTTGCCAATCAGAGAAATTGACTTTTCCTAAAGCAGTGTTGTCTCTGTAGCTTAATTATCTCTGAACAGGCTGAAGTTAGTTTCCTTTAACTACTTCTGCTGATGATGTGAAAGGTATGTGAAACATTATAATTCAGTGATGACTAAAGCCTGCATCCTTAATTAATAGCATGTGTTCAACAGCAACAGTGACAGCAACAGTGACATCAACTGGTGAAATCTTCAACAACAGCATAAGATAACATAATGGAACTCTGTGATTGGGCAGATTGTCACAATATAACAAACACAGTGACAGCAGATAGGTGACTTTCTGTATCTCCACCAAGAGGCAACCTCTGGTCTCAAACTATGAAGCCCATGCAGAAGTGTTATAAACTGCAATTCATCAAGCATCCACTAGAGGCTGGCTGCAGAAACACCAAAAACCACATACACACCCATTCAAAAATTACGACACTTGCAGCATGAATAAACATGTTTACAGCCTGGTTCAAAAAACAGCTTGGGTCTACGAAGCTAACTTCTATGTGTAGGGGGTGAATTTTTTTGCAACGTGACAGTTCAGAAGATATTAAGATTACGAGTTTTGCCCAAAGAAGGACATGACTGACTTGACTGACAGGCGGGAGCACTGTAGCTGTTGGCTAGGAGGTTCAAACCCCGCCTCTTTACCTCACACCAAGTTTGGTTGAGTTCAGCATTTCCAATATGGCTCCCACCGACAACTGGCTTCAAAACAGCACTCAGGAACAGATGGGTGACGTCACGGATACTACATCCATTATCTATACAGTCTATGATCTCCACTCATAGAAAATGAAGGTGGGGTTGCAAATCAGTCACTATAGATTTCTGAGGGATTTAATCTAACACAGAGAACGCATTGCAGATGCAAAACAGCCTATTTTACAAAGGACTTTGCACCTACTAAAGGTTAGGTGTAAGATTTAAGTTGTAACTTCATCCATTGGAACTATCCCAACTGGAGCAAATTCAAACAACACCACATTTAAATTCATGCATAACTGATACAACCCAGTGCTTGACTTTTGCAAGAGACGATAAGTTGGAAGTCAAAATTTCACAATTTTTTCTGAACTGTATGCAGATAATAGAAAAACAAGCTCTTATTTTCAAGAACAAAACACTCAACCTTCTTATGTTTTCCACAGCTGCGATCATTTAGCAAGGATAAAACCTTAAAATGTTCTTGCAGGTCTGCAGTTCATTTTACCGTCATTATGTCAAACTATTAGTTGTCAAACACACTGAGTGTACTGTTCTTTCTGACTGGAAATCTTGGTTAAAAATGAAGCATGACCAACCTGTGATGTGAGATTTATGTCGGCGTTCTAGAGGCCCAAGCATGATTCTTAATGGCAGAAAGCAGAGTTGGAGATAAATCATAGATATTCCTCGGTACCCTCTGAAATATGATCAAATCCAGCTCTTTCCCATCATAAAGCAACAAGTTAAAGATGTTTGCACTCCCCTGCTACCATTGTGTCTTTACAACAATGACCATCCTGTGTCTCTTTCTTACAATTGACCTCATAAAGCTCATCAAATTAAATGTTTTCTGTCTCAGCATGCTGACACACACAGAATGAGCCAACACAGCTGCAACTGATTTCAGTTAATTGCGACTAAGCCTGAGTGAACTAAACATTTCCTAACCATGCATTCATGTGATTTCCACCACAGAGTAAATCGAATGGTGTGAAGCAAACTAAAGTGACAATTCAGTAGGTTGTGATCTCTGCGTCATTGCATTGGTACTTGTTGGTGCAACTAAAATTAACTAAAAACAGAAAACCAGAGCAGCTCAGTGACATTCGTTTTAACTATGTACCGGGAAGTCTGAGCAGGTAAGCACAACTTTCCCTGACGTTCATCCACTGGGCTCGTGAAGTTTTTAGTGAAGCCTAGTACACACTGTGAATCATTCAACACGCACAATTAAAGCTCACAAACTCTGTACTCACGCTGTGTTCAGACAGGACGGAGCATTGACAATGTCAATAAAGTTTTCTTTGGAAACACCAACAGACTGACGAGAATCAGACTTCAACTATAAATACAAAGTACAATTATCGCCAGGAAAAACAGAAATGTGGTGGATTTGTAGAAGTAGAATTTCTAGTCAAGTCATTGTTCTGGATTGCACGGATATATCTATGTGTATTCCATGTGTCTACATCATGCCGTGTGTCGCCGTGGTGCTGTCAGATGCTGTCTACCATTCTGCACAGACTCAATCAGGACAAAAAAGTCCTAAGGTGTGGGAATCAGCTTGTGGTTGTCCTTTCCCTGTGCAGGAGTAAGCAACCGGAAACATTGTGATCAACCCCCTGCATACTGCTGCATGGCAAATGATGCAGGATGGAGCGTGAATTTGGCCCAACTTCAAAATCATTCGTGTGACTCAAAGTCAGGTCAGAAACAGTGTGCCTGGCCTCAACTGACAAGATACCATACAATTTTGGAAGGAGCTTGAATATTACAAATTGGCTAACGTTTTCATTACTGTAAATAACTTGTTTCCTCTTTATTAAACATTTATTGAAAATCTTGGCAGGACTTATTTTGGTGACTATCTACTGAACCTTAGCATGCTCAGTGTCTTAGGGCAGTGATCCTCAAATGAGGGTATGCATACCCCTAGGGGTACTTGGGAGTACTGCAAGGGGTACGTGACAAATGTAATAAATAAAAAATAAAATAAATAGTTGTATCATAACAAATTAATTATTTTTTTTTAAAAACAACTTTATCAACAGAATAATTTTTTTTATTTCAATGCAACATCAAATATATAATATACATTTATGAATGAATGAATATGCTCAATTTGGAAATCAATAAATAATAAATAAATAAATAAATATTTCCAAATTGAGCATATTCATCCATCCCATCCATTGTCTTGACCGCTTATCCTTTTAGGGGTCACGGGGGGCTGGAGCCTATCCCAGCTGGCTTCGGGCGGAAGGCAGGGTACATCCTGGACAGGTTTGAGCATATTCATTCATACATAAATTTATATTACTTGCAAAACCGCTTGGACCAGACAACCTTCATCTGTTGCCTTGTCTCAATTGTTCAGTGAGCGATCACGTACATTTGCATGCTAATAAAAGCTAGGCCAGGAGGATAACAATGGACAGGTGGTTGAAAAGCTTCTTGTTTGACAGAAATAAATCAGTGTGCTCCTTGGGCCTTTAAAGGCACTAGCTGTAGTGGCGGTTCTGGGGAGGGGCCAACAGGGGGAACACATGCGTGTGGCACTTGGTTCCAGTCCCTTAGAGCACTTAGGGACTCATGTTGAGTGTAAACAGCCAAACAGCTGCTGTCAGTCTGCATGTTGATCTAGTACACAGTAGTATATATGTCTAGTATATAGGGATGCACTGATGTTTTGCCAGTTTGTTCTCAGCCGGTCCTCGCCCTTCTCAGTCTCTTTTGTCAGGGTTGAATGTGTCCCTCTGACAACACCCTTGGCCCCAGCCTGGACCCCCAAGTAAAATTGGTCTAGAACCACCACTGACTAGCTGTCTCAAAATATTCCACAAAAGTATAGAATTTGTCATCTTTCATTTCAATGTTATTATGACACTGTAAAACTGCATGCATACATTTATTCATGTTATTTTTTCATACTATTTCCTGAAATGTTCTCGGCCATACAAGGGGGTACTTGGCTGAAATTGTTTTTGAAAAGGGGGTACACAGGCCTAAAAAGTTTGAGAACCCCTTTCTCAGAGCTCAATTTGAAGAAGCAGCAGTAAGAAAATATTTTGTAAGTCGCAGCTAGCAAGAGTAAAAATAGTTTCTCAAGACATTTTTCTACTCAAGTTCAATTTTTCACAAGTCCATTTTTTTTTTTTGCCGCTGTCAAAAGACCAGGAAGTGTGATAGTGATTGTGTTTCACTGGATGATAAAATACTCTGTCTTTAGTTCCCGGAGGTCTGAACTTTCTTTACTGGCTAGCATAGATTGCCAACTTTGTCTGTTTACTGTCGGGGCTCACAGGAAGGCGGTGTACCTGGTGCAAGCAACCAAGCCATTAAGAGAATTGAGACTGTACCACACATTAAGTTTGTAGGCTGTAAAACTGCAACAGCTAAATGATGCTAAAGAGTTACCCAGAGCTGCAACACAGAGGAATGATTCCCTGTGGGATCATAATGAGAGCAATCCTTTTCCCATCGCCAATATTTCATTCAGTGCCAATTAAAAAATATTGCTTCCTCTCCTTCATATATAATTATAACATTAGTGGAGCTTTAATGTTACTTAGCATGTTAGCCAGAAAAACTGTGGGTACCTCAGCCCCGCCCACATTGGTTGAGCACAGCCAATAAGTTTCCTTGTGCCTCTTGAGAAATGGTTGTATAATTGAAACCCCATTTGGCAGCTTGCTCCGTATACTCCCTATATTGCTTTACAAATATTGCTTTAGATTTATTCCTACAGTATCTATTGCCTGAGAGACATCTTGTCTTTGATGATTGCCTCTCCCCCCGTCCTCCCCCCCTCTCCCCCATGCTCCTACATCTGCTTTCATTTTGCTCTGTGTGTATGACAAACAGCAAAGAAATTCCAAACTGTGGTTGTCCTAAGCCAGCAGCCCCTCCTCCAGCTTTCTCTTGGCAGGACGGCTCGTGTCTCACATTTAATCATGAATGCTTTGCCAGGCAGCGGGGCCTGGGGGAGATTCAGTGGGGGAACAGTGGAAACCTGATCTGGAGAAGCAGGCAGCGTACAGTTAAAACCTCTCCATAAAAGACCCAGGAGCCAGGCCAAAACTGCACCGACATGATAGTTTTTACCAGAAATCCAGCGGGGTCAGACTTGTTTCTGGTCAGTGGGGTTGACTCAGAAGAAAACAGTATTAAAAAAACAAAACAGAGAAGCTAAAAATAAGCACCATGAGCACTTTTTATTAGGAATTGATTGCACAGATGGAAAAGTGAAGCGTCATTCTCTCTGCGTGTTGCCACATCATGTTTAACCAACTCTTATTTCCATTAAGAATACGACTCCTGTCTTGTGAATGAAAACACAAACACTGCCAACACATGTGTGATCTATTAATCCGACCATTTAAAGCTCCACCACTGGCCAGCCTCGCTTCACAGTGTCCAACATCCCCATCACATCCATCCTGTATAATTGCATCCTCAAAGAGAGAGCTTTAAGGGAGCAGATAATTGAGTGGCACATGAACCTAATCATCAGCGCCGAGTCTCTGGAGGGCATCGGGAGTGAAAAACTCTTTATCTCACAAGTCTCAAAGGGGAACCTTTCCCTTAATCTCACTCTGGACTCAAAGAGGAGGGCATTACAGCGATGGTCACCAATCTCCCTCTTTTTAGTCCGTCAAGTATTTCTCCCCGACTCTAGAAAAGCAAAGAAGTGTCTCTTACTTTAACCGCTGACTGATGAGGAGATGTTTGAATGTTTGATTGCCTCTTTCAGGATATCTAAGAGCTGATGCAACTTCATCACCAAAATATGACCAGTTGAAGAAAGTGAGAATCTGATTTTGATTCTGATTGAAATTATAACCTAATTCTCTTTAAGCCTCACCATCCCAGATCAATAATCTTCCACTGAGGGAGGATATCTGCTCATATTTAGAAGCTCTCTGAAGTGATGCACGTTATATTCTGAGCAGTAAGTTTTGCCACTTAAACCCCCCCCCCCCCAAAAAAAAAACGATTGCAGAGTTTTCTGGAAGCAGCTACGAGCATTCAAGCACCTCCACTTGACTTTTTGGCCTGACTTCAAGTTTCAGTCCAGTTTTCTTTTTTGGCTGGGACCGGTAACCTCTCCACTGGTTGCCTGGCAACAGCACAGAGCCAAGATATAGTCTGGCACCTAACTCGCTGTATAATTTCAAATTTTTGTATTTGTCTCATTGATGTTTGTATGGATGGGTTATGTAACTGAATTTGTAGGCGGACAGAGACGGGCTACCTGTTCTACCCTGCTTTTTAATCATATGCTAAGCTAACAAGCTGCAGGCTGTAGATATATGTTTATAGGAGAAGCATCCATTTTCCCATGTAACCTTCCTCTGGAAAGTAAACACGCAGTATCCTATTTGTTCATCTGTAAACAGGTTTTTAAACCCAAACAGGAAAACATGTTTATAGTTTATTATTTGGCTGATTTATACTTCAGCGTCGCCCGTACGCAGTGTGGGCAGTGTGGTCTCTGATAGCCGGTCGCCTGCTTCCGGCCCCGCTACGATCTCTGGTTACTTTTCCACAGTGATTCAGAGCGTGTTATGTTAATCTACAGCTGATACATGTTGCTGTTTGTCATACAGACATGATTACATGAAGAATAGAGAGGAGGATTTGGGATCCCGGAAGTGCTGTAAATGCAGGAAACACAATGCCGCCAAGCGGGCCAATCACAGGGCTTGCTGTCCACGTTGATTCTACATGTAGTTACATTTTGGAGGAGGTACACATCAGCTACTTGTGTAGGCCTCTGCGTAGGTACGGGAGCTACACGGACCCCTGGCGTAGGCTACACCGTCGATTTGACGCAGAAGCATAAATCAGCCTTTACTGATCTTCTGGTTGTGTAAGATGCTTGATTCTGATTGGTCAAAACCCCTTGACACAGGTTAATAACTTTCACCAACATGAGCAACACCAGAGGCAAACTGATCACACGTCATGTCAAATCAATCCTCTGAAAAGAGTTCCGGCTCATTGAGCTTCTGCTTGTTGACACTGTAGCGGCTAAGCCTAAAACTTAAAGCCACTGAGGGGCTGCCTAGACGGGCTAAACATAATTGACGCGCTTGCCGTTCGTTGTGTCTTGTGAAAAGAAGTACCTGACGTCCTTTGGTTGCATTTACGGATGATTTATTGTTCACCGTCTTTTCTCTACAGTGTAACATGCAAGAATCCAACTTTAGTGTCCATCAAAATCCATAAATCACAATTATTCCACAAACATTTCACCCAGCCAGCGTTCTGGCGTTGCGGCACGTTGCGGTCAGAAAACTATTTGTGCTCCAACGTCTAGCAACACACCTACCTAAGTATGCATGTGTAACCAACAAGGGTGACACCTAGTGGATAACTTAGTGTCCTACACACACACACACACACACACACACACACAAACATCGTGAAATGGCCCTTACAGACACCATCGATCGTAAGGTGTGGTAAAACCATTAGCTTCCGTTAGCATCATATTGGCAAACAATGTGACTAAAATGTTAGCTTTGGTTAGCATGCTAAATCGGCGGACTACTGATGTTTACATATTGGATCCTGTCCAGCAATATTAGCAACAAGCAGAGCAGGTGAGAGAAACTTTAGGTTGGCGATCTCTACAAAGAAACTTAAACCATGAGCGGTGGTGATGACAGCAGCAGGGCTCATAGTTGTGACATTTGTCTTGTTTATTTTTAAAGGTGTGTGAACCGCAGAGCTCAGAGAGCTGAGTGAGGACAGTTTGATGTTAAATCCACTGCAACAAGCAGATAGGAATCCATCGCCAGGGAGCGATAACTGATGAGGAATCACTCAGACTATTTTATAAAAACTGTTAAAATAAATAATTTTAAATCAATAAAATAAACTTTTAATCAATGTTTTAGGACATGTTTGTATTTTAAGTTAGTAGCCGGACTACCTTGAACAACCATACATTATCCCTTATGTGTTAAATACTTAACTCTGATTGGTCAAAACTCCAAAACAACTGCCATCACTCCTCAACAGCAGCAAAATGTACAGTGAATGGGTAGTTTCACTTCAGGGACCGCTGTGCTTTGTGTTGGGTCCTGCTCACCCTGTCAGGATTCACCACCCATACACAACATCATCCATTACTTATTTGACACGCTCTAACAAAAGTTTGGATATTTTCTTAAATAAGTAAAGGTGCAAACTTTTAAGATACAAAGTAATGAAATGAGTAACCACAATGAATTTGGCTTAGTTCCATTGAAACATTTCTCCACCAAATGTGTCTGTAAAATGTAGAACTGAAGTGGTTTTATATAATTGTATTGTAGCGTTCACTCTGCAGCTTTTCTGTCTTCTTATTATTATTATTATCATTATCAAATCTAGCTCACTAACTATTGAAATGAAGCGTTGTCCGGTGAAAAGAATAACCGCGGCTTGGCTCCAGTGTTTTCCTGTCATGACTCATTAGAGACATCTGTAGTAAGCATGTCATTACCCACTCCTCCACCGCACAGCTGACAAAACTGTTCCACGGGAGACCTGGGAGCAGACACTGTGTGGGAGCCATGTTGGCCCGAGCTGGCAGGGGGTGGGAACACCACCAGATTTTTTTAAATTTCTCTCAGCCGTAATAGAAAGCCACAGCGGAGTATCAGAGAGAGAGAGACTGAGCCTGAACCGTGTTTGAATGTCAGCCTAACGAGCAGCGTGGCACCGGAGACGCAGGCTGCCGTCATTATGAGGCTCTGGATAATTACGGTGCACTGTGGGGGGAACGTGAACGGAATTTCAATAAAACAAAACCTGGAAAAAGAGATGAGCATGTGCCTGAACAAACTAATGTCTGAAATGAAAAGAGAGAGCAGGGCGAGGAATCGATAACTTCATATGAGAAAGGCGATTATTTCAGAGAGTGCAAAAAAGCTGTATGCATCACCTGCAAAGTGCTGCCTTAGAGTTTGTTTGCTTTTTAAAGGTCACATGATGTAGAAACATCTACTTTGAAAGGCAAACTTACTTACATGGACATTGTGTGTGATATTACTATAAGAAGTGTGCAAAAAAGACCCCAAAAAGTACTTTCTAATGCAAGATTATCTGTGAATGTGCATCAAAACTTCTTCAAAGAAAACTGGACGAATCGACCAATCAGACAGGTGGATCATCTTCCACAAAGCTTGCAGTTTGGATCCATAAAAAGTATAATTTATTTCATAAAATATAGTTTGTTCGCTGAAGGCATGTGTCTGACTTACTTAACCAATAAAGCCCTTAAAAAATCCAGCACCCTTGTATCTTAAAGAGCTCATAGTGCCATATTACCCCTCTAGAACTCTACGCTCCCAACATGCAGGCTTGCTAGTTGTAACTATAATCTCTAAAAGTAGTATGGGAGGTAGAACCTTTAGTTACCAGGCCCTTCTCCTTTGGAATCATCTACCAGTCCAGGTCTGGGAGGCAGACACCCTCTCCACTTTTAAGAATAGGCTTCAAACTTTCCTTTTTGATAAAGCTTATAATTAAAGCTGGATCAGGCTTGGACGAGCTTTTGTTATGCTGCTATAGGCCTAGGCTACCGGGGGAACTGGCGCACTAACACACTGGGATCCTAGCTCACCCCCTTCCCCCCCAACCCCTTCATCACTTACTTTAACTCTGCCTGTCCCATTAAAGTTACTAACCATAGACCTTTCTGGAGTCCCTGAGCTCCCTTGTCTCGTAGGTTCCTCTGAGCTGCCGTAGACGTCCTCCTGCTGCAGACGTTTTGGACTCCAGCGGCAACAGCTTCTACTACTCATCTCATCACTATCACCTCTCTCTCTTACTCCCCTCTATCTGTCTTTCCAGACCCAACTCAGTGGAGGCATGATGGCTGTCTAACATGAGTCTGGTTCTGCCTGAGGTTTCTGCCTGTTAAAGGAAGTTTTTCCTCGCCACTGTAACTAGCTAAATACTGCGATGTGCAATGCTCATGATGGATTAAGGTGGGGTCAGACTGAGTCTTACCCTGTCTTGAAGTTGGGTCTCTGTTCATAATTTGACATAGAGTGGTCTAGACCTCCTATGTTTGTAAAAGCGTCTTGAGATAACGTTTGTTGTGATTTGGCGCTATACAAATAAAGATTGATTGATTGATTGATTGATTGATTGATTGATTGAATATTCACCCTCTGCTCTGCTGGGCCCCAGAAACACTGCTGCAGTGCTGAGAAACCGACTCTGACATCACTGAGGTTTCCAGAGATGGTTTTGCGCATCACTGACCTGCAGGCCTGTCATGAAAATGTTGTGTTATTTTATTTTTTACCTCAAAACAAACATGCATTGTTCATGCACTTCTCATCTGCTGAAATCATGCCCGAGTCAGAATTTCTCCCAGATCCTTGTTCGGTTTCTGGTTTCCCTCCATCACAGCTCTCTAAACAGAGCCTACACTCTGTTTATCCTCCGTCTGGGCAGCTCCTAGCCCGAAGAACACAAGCATTGAGTGACAACGCCCGCAAATTAAGACTTACAAACTACTCGGCACTCTTTGAGACAAGAGTAAATGTTTTCACGATAGCTCAGCTCAGACCCTCTCATCGATCAGCCAGAGCATCAAATGAAGTGAGCAAACCCAAACCACCTCCTGCCTCTGTTTTCTCTCTTCTCCCAGATCTATCAACATTCAGTTACTGCATGGAAAAAAGAGCACTCATTCCTCCAATGTCTGTCATTAAACAATCATATTCCAAAAACCTCAAAGAGCGGCTTGTTAAGGAGCCCAGAATCAAAACAACTGATGTTGTTTTTTTGATTAAACAGCCCATTATAGCAGGGTTCAAATTTGTTATTTTTATCATGCGGCTTTATCAAAACTTGGGTTAATTTGCCGTTACTGGAAAAGCAGAATAATCCCATATTGATCATCTTCGGGGTGTCGGAGGGGCTCAGGAACCTCCAAGTCTCTGAATGCTGTCTTTTATCTTATGGGCTGCTTACTGCTAAGAAACTGATCCTCCTATTTTGGAAGAAGAAAGAAGCACCTACCCTCAAATTATGGTTAACAGAGAATACAGACACACTTCACTTAGAGAGAATTAGATTTGCTCTTAAAAACAGACTTGAGAAGTTTGAAAAAATTTGGCGCCCACTGATCTCCTTTTTGCAGAACTGAAATCATCAACTTTTTGTACATTGTCAGGTAGCACTCCTTGGGAGGGTTCAGGGAGGGGGGAGGGTGGGATAGTTCTAGTTATAGCTCTACTGTTAACTCTATGAGGAAGAAAGTTTTGCCTGATAATAAGGAATGAATAATCCAAATTAGTGATGATGTAATGTCTGTAAGACCAGGCCTTTCATTTACACTGTTACATGAAAACTGAATGTCGATGTGGATGCTTTGTGGAGATCCTGTTTTCCTTAAAGCTGGGGTTGGTAATCAGATTTAGATACACTTTTTGTTATACTGGTTAAAATGATCTTTATGTCCTGATGGCAATCAATACATAATGTGTTCCTAAAAAAGAAGGAAGAAAAGCTGCTATCTACAGCCGGAGTAAACCTGGGAAAACACCAACCAATCACCGTTTTTTGGGTGCCAAAATTTTAAACCATTCAAATCCCGTCCTGCCGTTCTGCCCGCCTCCTGCGCTTACATTTCCCCGGCGTTCACTCCCCGTCCCCGTCTCCTGTCTCTGCTTCCCCTGACTCTACTGACTGCCCCTCTCGCTCAACCTTGGGCCTGTCCCCTCTGACCCGATGAGGTGCTTTGCTCAGGACTGTAGTCCGGATCAGAGTCTAAAAAGCTCTCACCACGGGGGCTCTGACAAGCAGAAGAATGAATGATATTTAGTAACTCCTACAGAAATGTAGATGTATTGTAGCGTCCGTTCGGACGCTGTAGGGATGACGAGCCGATTCGTGAACACGTTGATCTTTAATAACCGGTCACTGTCGGCTGTGATCACGACAACCAACAAAGCAACAATCAATGTTTGAATGAATGAAGAACTTCTCTTGTCTCTCCTCTCTCCAGCTCACACACTCTACACCTCTCCTGATGCCTTCACGAACCGTCAACACTGTAGGAATTAAGAACCTCTACACTGAACACGTTTAACAAACAGTAGAGCTGTTACAGTATTAGTATCGTGTCACTGGTACAACTGGATAATGCTAGAATGACAGTTGTGAGTACTAACAGCAGCCATATTTATTTGTGTTTTTAACTTTCACTATGATAATGTTTTGGTGAGGACTGGTTTTGAATCAGTCACCATCATATGGTCGCAAGTCAGCGGCGCTCATGGGGGCTGGGGTGGGGGGTGGGGGTGGGGGGGGGGCATCGTTTTGGAGGAGCTCTGAGGGAGGAGGGGAGGGGTTAGACGGAGTCCTGAGGAAATGCTACATTCAAATTCATGCTAGTTTTCCGAAACTGCCAACCCCAGCTTTAATAAACATATTGAAACAGAAAAGCAGAATAATATGACCCACTCCTTTTTTTTTGGATCAAATAGCTGCCAGTATAAGATCTGCAAGGAAATAATCACAGGACTGTATTGATATAACACATATAATATTAAAACAGAGGCCCTGTCCATTGAGGTCACCTCCTCTGGACATATGAACCCCCAGTGAAATCATTATGGAGCTCCGGACCCTCATCTCTCTCTGAGGCTCTTTCACATCAGATTATAATGTACCTGGAAAACTTTCAATACCTTTGTAGCATCTGCTTTTTTTGCAGCGAGTCATGAATTCAATAGAGAAAGGTCCGTCTCTAACACAATCCATCAGCTGATTGATGGCCGCTCCTGAAAGAACTGCCAGAACAAAACAAGACCCTCTCCTCCAATTCCCTCAGAGGCGATGAGTTTTGTCGGGTGTCAAAACGAACAAAAAAGACACGAGAAGCTGATTCATTCTGGCCTGAAAATAGATGACAGGAGAGGGGCCGCCACCACATAAAATGGAAGCACAGCCCCGCCAAAATAAAAGACATCACCTGATGGATGAACAGGCACTTAATTATGAGGTACGCAAAAATCAAATGGAGCTCCTCCACAATGAAGCCGCTCAGAGACATTCAGAGAGCCGCCGTTCTTTGAAATAGGCTCATGTGCTCTGATATCTGTCTTTGTCTTTAAGATGCATAAGAGCATATGATTAGAGGGCACTGCAACATCCACACATGTACAAAACCCTGCAATCTAATACAATAGCACTGACACAAACTATGAAATATAAGAGATGTACTTTAATGTGCCCTAGGGAAATTTGTTGTGGACTGACAGACTCACATAATAAACCCGACATAATCCATAATACTCCATATGAACACTGTGACATATTGACATGCTGCACAACCTCTTTGCACATCCTACATCACGTGATTCGGACTCTCAGTGGACATGGGCAGACATGACTGTTTATAGCAACTCAGCCCGGTCTGAGGGACCCTGGATGAGAGGGTGAAAGCTGAAACTCTGGCCTGAGAAGTTGGCTCGGATCAGATGCTATTTTCTGCGCCTGTCCAACAACAGACTGCAGATTGTTCAGAGTGATGGGTGTTTTTTAACCCCCATGATTTACATTGCTGTCTGTACAAGATAGGTTATCTGTGACTCTAGCTGAACAGACAAGTGACCATCCCAGGCTGCTCTGCCATTTCTAACTATTCTTTCTAAAACAGCAGCATCAAAAAATAACACACACTTCTGCTCAACTCTATGGATCCTCAGTGTGTGTAAAAACACAGTTGCAGTGGCGTTCTGCAGCAGAGACTCTCTACATCAGGTAAAGAGTCTGGGTGTCATCCTAGTCAGCTCACTTTCTTTCAACTCATATCAATAACATAACCTGGTCTGCATATTTCCATCTCTGCAACATCATAGTCTCCGCCCCTCTCTCACCCCTCACACCACTGCTATCCTGGTCCACAGTCTCATCACCTCCCGTATTGACTATTATAATTCACTCCTCTTCGGTGTCCCTCACAAATCCCTCCATAAGCTTCAACTAGTTCAGAACTCTGCTGCCTGTATCATCACCAGAACCCCCCTCTACTTTCACCACATCACCCCCGTCCTCCAGAAGCTTCACTGGCTCCCGGTCAAAATCAGAATCTCCTTCAAAATCCTCCTGTACACATTTAAGGCCATTCAGAACTTCGCCCCCCTGTATCTGTCTGATCTCCTCCATATTGTTAACCCCTCTCGCTCCCTCAGGTCTTCCTCCTCCCTCCACCTCTCTGTGCCCCCCTGCCTGTCTCAGCACCATGGGGAGCAGAGCTTTCAGTCGCTGTGCTCCCCAAACTCTGGAAGTCACTCCCACCTGACATTAGAAATATTGACTCTCTACCCCTCTTCAAATCAAAACTCAAAACCCATCTGTTTCAGTCTGCATCCTCTGTTTAATATCCACTGCTTCATTTAGCTTGGTGTTACTTTGCTTGTTGTTTTTATTATTTATTTTATTGTGTTTTAATCCTTCTGTAAAGAAGCCTTGAGTGTTAAGAAAGGCACTTTTAAATAAAATGTATTAGTATTATTATTATCAGCATGAGCCCTACAGCTGAATGTGGTATCAGCATGAACCCCTGGGTACTTACACGAGCAAGCCTGGTTCAATGTGGATGACCACTGACCCAGAGTCACCCACTCCCCTGAGATTGAATACGCCTCCCCGGCCTTTGATATAAATACAGTTCTTAAAGTTTTCACTGAGTCTGTCACACAGGTGTGGATTTAGTTTCTCATTACTCTCAACATTCTTTCTTTGTATTCTTCTTGTTATTCATTTTCTGCTGTATCAAATATTTGCTTTGAAAATCACCAGTCAGATAAATGTTTAGTCTTCTTTCTATAAAAGCTCATTTTCCCTCCATAAAAAACATTTCATTATCGTCTTACAGCGTCTAGACTCTCACTTCAAAGCAGAATCATCTTTCAGTTTAAAATTTCACCTGTGTCTGTCTGTCATTGATTATTTTTGTCTGACAGAAGAGTCTCCTCTCAAACTGCAGTCACCTCTCCGAAGAAGAGCTAAGGCCAGAACTCATTTCGAACTAAAAGAACTCGAATAGTCTATTGAAAAAAAATGGAATGAGACCGGATAGGACGTTTCCCTCTGAAATCATTTCTGAACCTTGTGAATGCTCCCCCTCTTTTCTTTCTGACTTCCATTTCATTTCATCCAGAAGTTTTTTTGTGGAGCTTCTCTTTGTGATCCCTGCAGGTATTTTTTTTCCCTTTCATCAGCTGTCACCACGGTTCATGTTGTCATTATTTTACAAACAATAAAGCTGCATGATTTTAGATTTTGATTAAAGCATGTCACCCTGGCTTCAGTCTATAAAGGCGCTGATGAATTCAGAAACTCTGTAGACAAAACACTTTTGAGTTTAGTTGAAAATAAGTCTAATGGGTGTAATAAACACACACTCGTTTTGAGATAATTAACAAAATAATTAAAGGTGACATATCATGCAAAATTGACTTTTTAATGATTCTCTACCTGAAATATGTGTCCCTGGCATGTCTACAAACCCCCCGAAAATGAAAAAAATCCATTCTGCCCCGTTCTGATTTCTCCACCTTTGTCATTAGCTGCACACATGTGTGCTAACAAGGAGCTTAGGAGGGAGGCATGCTAGTTGTAGGCTGTCTTAATAAACACAGGGGTCAGTTTTACTCCCCACGTCTGCAGATTTGAAGATCTAGTGGATGATTTTTATTTTTCATGGAAAAGTGCTAGCGCTAGTTAGCATAGCTACATAGCTACATGTTCGTCGCTGTGTACCAAGACACACGTCCACATACTGACATATAAAACAACAAGAATCACAAAATCTGTGACCAATCGTTCAGAAAGGTCCTGCTGCAGGCGCCTCTCCGTCAGGATCAGATTCTGGATCAAATTCAGAGGGTTGAAGTAACGCGGGTCTGTGAGCAGCCATGTCTATGTAGCCATCCACTTCCTGAGGGGTGCGTGGTCAGAGAGCTCATTCTCATTTAACGGCACAGACACAGAAAACAGCCTGATCTAAGCAGGGCTGAAAACGAGGGGTTTACAGGCATGACAAAATCTGATTTCAAAGTGTTTTTTTGAGCAATAAACTTTAAAGACCAGTTTTTGGGGACCTCTTAGACCAATATATTTTGATGAATAAGAGCATAATATGTCACCTTTAACACAAAACTCTGGACCTTCTATTGTCTGAACTTTGGACATATTTATCTTGAGCTTTTTGGAGGATCAATTACCATCTAACCTGTGGCCATGTTACTCATCAAGATAAGGGTGATACTTGACATCTCTCTACTTTTGTCTGTTTGAATTGTTTAGGGGCAAGACACTTTAAAGTGAAGCTGTTTAGTTTTAGTTGAAATGTGACCTCTGAGTCTGTTAAAAGCTTGTTGAGTATTTGGAGAAAAACAAGACTAAGATGCAGGTATAAGGATGGTTTGACTTGTGCCAATCATGACAGATTAGAGCTAATGCTGACCAGGTAAATCAGCAGGTGAGGCAAAACATGGCCTGTTTCAACAAAACACAGTAAGCCTTAAAAGATCTAATCTGCACAACAAGAACAAGCGTACACTGATACAACAACAGGACTAGAGTTGAAATATGATCTTGATTAAAAAAAAGGTACAAAACCAATAGTACATGCACTCCTTCTGAACTCCAACATCCTGCAAAGCAGCAGAATTTAATCCAATTTAGCAATTTAAGCAGCACTTAAAAAGACAACTTGTCCTCGTGTATTGTAAAATCACATCACTCCTGAGTGCTGAAACTCCCTTTTTACAACAATAAATATAACAGATCTTCATTTCTTAACAACACAGCTCTGTGTTTACTGCTGCACTGGAGGGCACAGTCTCTAAGTATCTGTTGTACGTGTGATAGTGTGTACAGCTGATGCAGCATTGTATACTGTTGTATGTGTTCGTTGTTTTTGTGCCTGTGGGGACGAGTAAAGTTTATTGAACTCAACTGTTTTTCTCTCACTGCTGGGAGATGCATCAAGACCACTGGACTTTTTCTTTTCCTGTTTACCTCTGAAAGGAGAAAACAGTCTGTCCATCTGTTCAAGCTGTAGGGTCAGTGGATCTCACCTTTAATAGATTGCCTGGTTCAACCAACACATCCTGGTTCTACTGGAACATTTTGAAAAATAAACTTCTTGTTGTTTTTTTTGCGGTGAGTTAGAGGGGTATGAAGATACCATAATCAAGTCTGTATAGTAAATATTGAAGGTTAAATATAATGGTATTTTTAGCTTGTCCTTTAAGCAAGTTTTTAAATTCAGTTACAAAACACATCACATATTCAGCCTCTGAAGGATCTGCAGCCCCTCAGTTCCTAACCTCCTTGTCCATGCAGTGAACTCATTAGGCAGGACTATAGTAATTAGGCGCTGCATTGATTAGCCGAGGGGGCACTATGCAGAAGGATGCAGAGGTGGAAAAACACCAAAATAAACATGGCGAGCCCTCCAGAAGAACTTGTGCCAAGCCAAATATTTCTGTAAGATACTGTGGTTATTACCACAATATGGCAACAGTTAATGGTGCCTGGCCTGCTGTTTCTGGATCTTGATCTGTTGGTAAAGATCCTTCCCTGCATGCCCTCGCCCCCCAAAACCTGCTGACCTCCTCCACCAACACACTCCAATCCGGAAACTAAGGTCCTCGGACCTGGGTCTCCTCTCCATCCCCCGGACTAAGCTGCAGACCTTTGGGGACAGAGCATTCAGTGTAGCAGGCCCCACTCTGTGGAACTCTCTCCCTTTTGACATCTGCAGCGCCCCAACCTTGGACACTTTTAAGAAAGCAACCAAAACACACCTTTTCCTTAAGGCCTTTCCCAATTAGATATCCCTACCCACCACCCAGACCCCCTACCTGACCCTGTGAAGCAACCTTTGGTTTCTTGAAAGGCGCTATATAAATATCAGTTATTATTATTATTATAATTATTATTATCATTATTATTATTATTGTCTGACACAGGACTTCCACCAGATCTGTGTCCGGTCTGTCTTCATGCTCTTTCATCCGTCAATACCCACCGGTTCAGTTTCGGTATGCAGCAGTGACCTGGATCGCTGGACAGCTGGAGTCATGTGACCGAGGTTTTCCCATGGCAAACACTAAATCAAGGATTATCCTGCTCCTCTTCCCATCCATGTTGTCTTTATCAGCCTCTGAAAACCTCTGACCTGTTGACTCCAGGCCTGCCTCTGCTCAAAATGACATTTTCTTGTCATAGTTAAGTTAAAAACGATCTAACGAAGTCTTGCGTATCTGATCCGTTGCTTTCCGACCTGCCGGATCAGAGACACAGCCGGAACGCAACGGAGCGGATCCAGTGGGAGTTCACAGATTGACTAGAATAGAAACCTGGAATTTGGCCTTGAGGGTCTGTAATGAAGCAAACCAAGCTTTGTACTGACCCTTGTTGTTGAAGCAGTCGGAGGTGAATATAGAATATAGACATTTGTTTTGTGTTTTGCAACCAACAACTGATCAGCTGGCGTATCTGGCTCTAACCTTTGAAATCTTGATTCTCCATCTCCAGAGTAAAACCACAATAGCAGAGGAGGAAGCACAAGGTGTGGGAGTACTTCTTGTTTTGCATGCATGCCTATGCAAATCCCTCCTGTCAGTGCGTTACTGCAGGAGGAAGCTATAGCTTCCCCATTAGGTGAGATACAGAAACAATGCAGAGGCTTGCTAGGCTATAGGGTGATTATATACTGTATGTATAAGCAAGGAAAAATGTGAAAATCAATAAATGGGACCTTTAAGTTACAAATAGCAGCCAGTTAGCTTGGCTTCAGGGGTGCATCTCCCTCGGCTGGAAGTGAAGCTTCCAGCAAAGTGTCTGCCCCCTGGTGGCTGGCTGCAGTATAGGTCAAAAACTCTGTCTCCCCCATTCATTTGAATGGGACTGCAGTCAAACTTTAAAAAATAAATACAGTAAATACAATAAAGTTTCTTTTCGTTATTAGAGTTTAAAAAACGGGGGTTTACTTCCGGGTTTGCTTTGATTGACTGGCGCCATAGAGGGAAACTTCATAGGATCTTGTGACGCTACACTGTAGGGCCGAGCTCGTTGCCGTGCCGACACATAAATTACCGTTGCAACCACAGAAATTCTGTGGCTTCGCAGACTCTGGCTGCACAATGGCTGCGCCCTGGAGCTGGGTTTTTGGGCTTCAGAACCGTACAACGGGAAGAGGCGGAGCAACGCTGTCCATTTTTATTTACAGTCTATGCTTGGCTTAGCATAAAAACATGAAAACAGAGGCTGTCTCTGAAGGTAACTTAAGTTATCTGTCAGCTGAATTCAGTGTGTCATGCCAACAAATAAGCTAGCACAAGACAATCCCAAGAAAGAAAATGACCTTCAGTTTTGTACACAATAAACAATGAAAAATAATGTTTGGGAAATCAATTTAGTTTCCAACATCCTTTCATTTCTTTATGCAAAATGTTCTTGCTGCAAGAAGAGGCATAAAAATAATAATGCCTTTTATTCATTGAAATTGAAAGAATTATAAGTAAACAGTCATAGGGGCAAAATTTTACTCATTTATTTCCTTCATTTTAAAGTTAGGTTCTATTCAAACCCTGCAACGGCAAATATTCTACAATAACCCAGCATCCCTTTCTGTGTAACAGCACCCAGTGCCTTCAGATAAAACACTGTGTTTAGAGAAATGTCCTTTTGACAACACAACTCCATGTGCGGTCACCGGATTCATCACTCAACTGTTATCCTGACTTGAAGAAAATGACACTCGAGTTGTGTTTCAACGTACTTCTCCCACACTGCAGCCGGCTGATAGATGTGCTTTGTTAGATTTCTATTTTTCAGCAGCATGAGCACATGTAGTGCTGTACTTTGAGGCCCCGGGGTCACTCTTAAGAAAACATCCTTCAAGTCTGTCATTGGAATGGTAGAAACAAGCACACCAAAACCCCTGTGTGAAGAACTCAAGGACACAGATATGTACAAATAAACATGCAAATATTGACAGGGAGGATATGAGTGGACTACATTATGGCTGTCTTAATTATTAGAGCCAGATAAGAAACGACAGGATGAATAAATTACTTCTCGCACAGTTTGCAGGGAAGTGAAGCAACTGGATCTCCTGAATGCGAGTGAAGCTTTGTGCTGCTGGCTGTTTGATTTCAGCTTTGGAGTGGAGCTTTGTATTCCTGTGTTTTGTCTTGTCAAGAGCCACATTATGCCAAGTTACTCACAAAGCAATCAGCCATGCTTCCACTCGCTGTTGGTGAATACCTGCTCTTTAAACAGGAAGCTTTTTACCTCACAAGGCCGTTTATTAAATGAAGGGAAACTTGTTAAATCAACAGCAGTGGATCAAGTTTCCCTTTGAGAGGACACTACATGGCAGGAAGTCTTTCTGTTGATACCTGTGCGGAGCCATTCCTCACTTCTGTCCTGTCTTTAGAGAATGTGAGGCAGTGAGGGCCCCAACAAACATGTGCGAGTGAAAGCATGAGACGTTTCCAGACATTATGGTACAGAGAAAAGACTGTAAATGCTTCAGTCATCACGCAGGCTGCTGAGTATACTCTGATGTGTTTCATGTCACAGATGTGAGTAATCAAACTGATGCAAATCAAATATAACACAACGAGAAACATGACGTTCTCCAAGTTCTAAGTGCGTTGACTTTCTGGCAACAAATTCAAACAGTTCATTATGAGTGTCTAACATGGTTCATGTCATGGCAGCACTTAAAACATGATTTGATGACTGAGTCCACAGAGGGAAGCTAATGCAAAGCAAACAGCACAATATGCACATGATCAACAAGTACTAAGAAGCTTCTGCCAACTTCTCAGCAGAGCAAGATAACAAGCTTTTTATAGGAAGGTCTGAGTTATTATCAGACATCTTCTTCTTCATCATCTTCAGACAAACATAAATAAACATGTCATCAGTCAGAGCCAGCATTAAGTTATGTTAATACATGTCCAACGTTGATTAGCAAATTAAAGCTCAAGCTCGTGTTGAAATCTCACGTTTCATCAACCGGAAAACATCAATTCACTGAAGTGCAGTAAGTTAATAATGATTCATATTTTTGAAATGTGCTTCTTCCTCAAGCCATGCTGGTTTCTGACTGTAGCAGAAGGAACAGGCTGCTGGTGAGGATCAAAAACAAACACTTTTTTTAACAAACAAATGGCTTCAAAAAAAAAAAAGAAAGAAGAATGTGTTTGGTTGTTTTTGTTCCACCACGGTCACAGCCTGAGGAAATCTATTTTACAAAGTTACTAAATGAGGTTTCTCAAACTTCACTGGGTTCTCCAACCATGGGTGTCATGTTGGTTTGTGAGTTCAACCCACTCCGAACCTGCACAAGCACCATCCTGGAAATACAACCCGGTTTGTGTTGGTCGAAAAGAGGTACTGTACATGTGAAGACAGAGTCTTGTTGACTTTGACCTTTCAGTGCACACCCTTCAGACCACACCAGGTGAGGGAAAATATGCTAAAAGGTTTGATATACTAGCTGGTTAGCATGCAGATAACTAGTCAAAAATATTGCACTTTGCACATGTTCTGGTGTTGTATTCGTGATCTTGCAGACACCTCTTTGGTTACTTGACTTTCAGCTGTTTGGCTAGTGTAATGAGCTGTGTCACTTTAAAAACATGCAGCCCTTAAACAGAAGACAACCTTACTACATACATGATTTATTACCTGTAAAGCTGTGATGATATTACACAGATGAAATAGCACATACAGAGAATAATAGCTTCATCAGGGTAAAAACACTTCAAGTAAACACCTCAATTAGTCTTATGGACATGTCTGCTTGTTATGGACATGTCTGCCTGTTGAGTTTCTGATTTTGTTCTAACAGAAATGGACAGCTCATACAACGTTTTGCCTGAGACTTTAGAAGGAAGAAAATACTTCCAGTGCCACAGATGTGAGAGAGTAGGGGGGATGAAAGGAGTAATATGTAGTTGTGCAGTGACAGCCGTTTAATTATTTCAAACTTAATCAGTGACACACATTAGAGTAAAGCAGTTTCAGTGGTTATTAACAACAGGAACAGGTGGCAGGAACAGTTTCTTCTTCTGCTATTTTCAACACATTCGACCAGCGGGACGACTCTGGGCATGTCAGCATGGTTTTATTCTGATTAAATGCTTAATGCATGCGCACACGTCTTGATTGGATCTCTTTTTTTTCAGCATTCGTGAAAACAGTTTGGTAGGATTCATTTTAATTGGGTTAAAGAAAAATATCCATGACACTCTTCTAACCTTAGACATGTGATGCATGATGTTTAAACCCATCCAGACCAGAAGCATAGACATGCAGAGCAGAATGAGCTAATACATGCTGTTTCTGCAACAGATGCATCAATCTTTTATGTGACTTCATCCTTCTAACTGTTTTTGATTCTATTTTATTACCACTGCACCACGCTGACCACTCCATCATCTCATCCCAAACTGACTCTCTTGACTGCTGCTGGCATTATAATGCATAATACATTATATCATATAATCATCTTGCTATATTATATTATTTTATATTACATTATTATTGTTTACTACAACTCACAGTCATATTACATACCCATATTTATTTCTATTTATTGCTTAATCTGTCATTACCAACCATAATCACACCATGTCAGCCTGTCACTACTGAACCAATTTTAATACTGCCTGTAATTACTGCTATTTAAACTATATTCCATTTGTAACATTGTATATATCTAAATTGTATTCTATCTTTATTTATCTATTTTATTTTATTTTATTTGACTTATTGAAACTTCTTCTTGATTGTACTTATGTCTGGGTTGCTATAACAACTGAATCCCCCCCCCTGGGGGATCAATAAAGTAATATCTTATCTTATTATTATTGTAATTTTTTATAAAACTCATTGTTTTCAATTCTATTTGATTATTTAGTGTTTGAATTTATTTATTTTATTTTTTCATTTATTATTATAATGTTCCTAATTTATCCTTTTCACCATTTCTAATTTTCTTGATGTGATGTCGTCCTCTTATTATGAAAACCTAATTTATTGTTGTTGTATTCTGTTTTGCATTGTTAAAATTTCTCCTCCCTGTCTGTCTAAAGGTTTAATTTGTTATTCAAACCTTTGTTTTTAAAGGTGCTATATAAATAAAGTTATTATTACTATCATCATCTTTTGGAGAATTCAGAGGACAAAGCAATTTTTTCAGTTTGGTTTACAGACAAAGAGCGAGTGAAGACCTGTCCTCAGATACACCTAAACGAACCAGCTAGCAACAGATCTCTTGTGGTCTGACACTCGGTTAATTATCATGATGTTTTATAGAGAAATGCATTGCTCCCTCATCCTTTTCACATTTCTCCTTTCTGAAAAAGATTCAGTCATTAGGCCTTTTTTCTCAGACAAGAGGATTAAATACTTCTGACACCTTCACAGAACAAAGCAATATCTGCTCTGCTGATGTGCGCTCGCTGACTGACCCCAGGTTTGAGTATTGAAACCTGCTGCTGGAGGGAAACAAATCCTCTTGAGGGGACTAATTGGTTGTGACTTGTCATGGCAACCAGCCTTGAGACTTCAGGAGAATTAGTCCCGACTGGCTGTGTTGTGAGGATCAGTTAGTTTGTTTTGCGTTTTAGCATGGATCAGCATTTCAAAGAGGAAGTCGCAAATAGCGCTGTAATCTAATCAATGGCCGGCTCTGCGTTTGCATTTGTAGCAGATTAGAAGATTTATTTTAGTTAGCAGTGATTGTGATCCTTCAAAAGACCAGAGTCTGGGGGTCAAAACCCTCATGTCCGCAGCTACACGTCCCCTCAGACATGACGCAGAGTAAAACGCACAACTTTGGACTCAATTAAATATTCTCTGATGACCTCTGGTGCCCAAAGATAATTGAGTGGTTGAGTCAGACGCCGCTGCAGCTACCTGTGTGTGTCCCTCCAGCGTTTAATCAGATCCCACCGCCCACTTCTTTTCCTCCACACCTCTGCCTGCGTGTTTCATTTCCAACTGAGGGAACTGAAGCAGATCTAGTTTTTTTTTTAAAACTGCTGCTCTTTTAACAACTAATCACATTTGAATTTTAATTGACACTTTACACATTTCGGGAGGTTTTACCCTGCAGTGTGAAACCGTGTCAGCCAGAGGTGAGTATGAATTTTGCTAACATTGAAAGTGAGGTATTGAGTGACGTGCACGCAGCTCTGTGTCGGGCATTATAAAATATAACAGCACATCTAAGACTGTTCTGTCTCTGATGTGTCCAGTTATTTCTATCTTTACTGTTATACTTCATTTAACACGCACTGTTTTTAGTAAGATTTTTGGTGTATACATTTGGGTCAATTTTGTGACCACTTAATGCCGGGGTCAGGAGGTTTGCATCTAAAAATCCTGTTAAGACTCTGGTCTTGTTACAAGAACTGTAACTATAATATACAGTGTCAGATAATAACAAAAGACAGTAGAATTAAAATAATAAATATCAACTATGCTTCAGTGTTTAAATCAGTTATGTGGAGAATATCTTTCAGACTTTCATTTACAGTGGGTAAGTATTCATACCTCTTCACTTTGCCTCCATTTTTTTTATTTTACAGCCTTATTCCAAAATGGATTAAAGTATTTTTTTCACTCAGCATTCTACACACAATACTCCATCATGATGACAAAGTGAAAAATGTGTTGTAGAATTTTTTGCAGATGAATTACAAATAAAACATTCAAATATCTCATGTACAAAAGTATTCACACCCTTTGCTTTGAAACTCAAAATTGAGCTCAGGTGCATCCTTTTGTCACTGATCATCCTTGAAGTGGTTCTACAACTTGATTGGACTCCCCCCTGTGGTAAATTCAATTGATTGGGCTTGATTTGGAAAGGCACACACCTGTCTATATAAGATCCTAGTGCATGTCAGAGCACAAATCAAGCCATGAAGTCAAAGGAATTGTCTGTAGACCTCAGAGACAGGATTGTATCAAGGCACAGATCTGGGGAAGGGTACAGAAAATATTCTGCTGCATTGAAGGTCCCAAAGAGCACATTGGTGTCCATCATACATGATGGAAGAAGTTTGCAACCACCAGGGCTCATATGCACGTCCAGCCAATAGCGATGGAAATGGGCGGCTTGTATTAATGGTGAAAAAAAAAAGATTAGCGGTATGCATGAGCCAGGTTAACGCCCCATTTAATGGCAGTAGACCCCACCATTACAGGTGCTAACGGCAGGATTACCACACCTGTTAGGCTGTTTAAAGGATGGCGGACATCATGCTTCTGCGTTATCGTTTAAGCACGTTTAGTCCTCATCCTGGACCACGTTGGTGGCGGTGCTTGTCGCGCAAAGCCGCTTTCATGTTGGTTATTTTATTTTGTAGGTCTTCTACTGTGCGCTCAGAAACACCACACGCATTTACCCGGTTCAAGATCTTAAACCAAACTTTCCCTTTTCTCCTTGTTTGTTATCTTTGAGGAATGACTTGCTGGTAATAGATTTTTGTTCATTCTATATTCTTGTAATAAAATGTAAATTTCTTCAGCTGCAAAATTGTTTTTTCTTGATCTTCTCTGAGTCACACTGGTACCACTTGCCATGTTTATTGTTGTTTATGCATAGTAGGCATGCGCAATTGGAATTTGTTGGATCAGGGTTTTCCAGGAGGTTCCCTGGACATATGACGTTTTGCACCAGCCTCGCTTTCATGGCGCAATTAAGTAGGGCCAATATTTTGCAGTCGTGCATGCAGCTAACTCTACAGCCAAATGGGCCGTTCCATAACGGTACGTTAAGCCTAATGGTGCCGTTTGTGTAATGGCTGGATGTGCATACAGCCCCAGGACTCTCCCTAGAGATACTTATGTACATGCGATATTTGAGTGTTTTATTTTTAATTAATTTGCAAACATTTCTACATAACAACTTTCACTTTCTCATTATGGGGTATTGTGTGTAGATTGTTGAGGGAAAAAAATAATTTAATCCATTTTGGAATAAGGCTGTAACACAACAAAATGTAGAAAAAGTGAAGGGGTATGAATACAGTCCATACCCACTGTATATCACTAAAAGTTCTCCTGTCATCACAGACATCACTCATTCAACCCCCCTTTGTGTGGAGAAGCTTCTCCACCTTGCCTGTTTCTCTATACATCTTCATTGTTTTCAGTGTTAATTCTGTTATAAGTCATATTAAATTATAGCTACACGAAGAGCTTGTCTTCTTTATGTGCTATTGATCCCTCCATTTACTCTGAAATTGCTCTATATGTTGGGAATGCTGCCAAAAAAAGAGACACATGAAAACAATCGATATTTCTCCGAATACATACTTCAGCTTAAGTAATGACTCTGTTTGGAAATTTAAAAGATGAGAGTTCTGTGAAAGTATAGAGCTTTAAATTAAGCCATGTCAGATTAAAAGGATACTGATGTGAAGTACAGAAAGGTCACATTTGTATCTCTCATGCCTTTGTTTCACTGTTTGAGTATACTGACCACCATCTCATTCAGAGTTCAGTGTACAGTCTCTCCGCTGTACAGACTGGACAGTAAAGGCTCGCCCAGGCGGCTCAACTGATGAAGATTGTTAGTGACAAAGGCTCGTTGGCTCTGCATGACGACAGACAGGCCTGTATGTGCTGATGGGCTGCCTCCTCTGGCACAGTTACTCTAAATGTAGACTGGCACTGACGCTAATGTACACTGATAAAGCTGTGAGAGTCAATAGTGAGGGGGGTAGAGTGAGTGGGGGTGGGAGACACTGGATTCTTAATTTACCCCATTTGTCCCATTTGTCAGACACTGGGTCTCTGGTAACTGGGTTGATGAATCATTGTGAATGTGCTCTCCCCACAGTCAGTGGCGGCAGTGACTCTAACCAGGTGAAGGTTCATCTTGTGGCATGCTGAATGTCTCGGGGGCGGGGAAATTTTAATTCACACTGACATAATGATGCTGAGTGAGATTTAACTCATCCTGTGGTGCGAGTCCTCTTTCTGTGAGAGCTGCAGAATCATGCATGAGGCTCCAAGGACACTGGCTAAGATGTGCTTTAGCCTGAGGAGCTAATTTATAGGTACACATCGATACAGAGTCGGCAGAGACTTAATTGGGCAGGCTGTTAAAGAATAATGAAGAGGGCTGGACACCATCATCAGCTGAGGGAACATGTTCTGCTTCTTATAATTTGGTTAAATATGTTGGTGGAGATGTAGCGAGGAGATCTGCTAGGGGTGCTGTCTTTGTTTGATTGGCTCCAGTGCAGGATTTAAACCCTCAGTTCAAGCCAAAACCTCTACCAGGTCTGTGGAGCTCTACAGAGCTTTGCATCATTACTCATTCTGTTGAAACACCTTATTTGGATATAAGTGTGTATGACTAAACTTAAGAGCTAACATTATGCAACTTATAACGATGTCAACGTCTCGAAATAAGCCGACACTGACAATTTCGTATACACAAGAATTGAGCCCTGGTTTGCTGCCCGAAAGCCCTAGATGTTGACCCAACCATCAACCCCAGTGGACATACTTCATTCTACATCATCTCACTTTAACACCACATTAAAATAATAAGCAAGAGGGGAAAACATGTCCAGAGATTAGAACAGAGTCAGAGTATTTTGGGAAGTTGGTAGCACATAACCAAGGCTGACCATCATGTTTTAATCCTCGCCTGGAGAAAGACGTCTTCATAGCTTACTAACTTGTATCTGTGGCACTCTCTGCAGGTGTGATGATCTAGATTAGGTTTTTTTATCAGTGACAGGGTGGTTGTTGTGCCAGACTTGCCTGCAGCCTTCCAAAATTTCAGCCAGCTCCCCAAGGACCTGGTGCATGGCTTAATCTGTTGCACCCTTGGGTCAGTGGGAGCTTTAAGGGCTGCCCTCTCTCCAAAATGGTAAGTTAAAGAGGTTGTTGATGTGTTATTTCTGCCTGTGATATTTACTTTGTTCTGATTGGTCATTATATTACACCATTTAATAGCAACGGTCTGCTTTCTTGAGAGCAAAACATTGCAATTTGGAGCAGGTCCCTGTAGGGATGCAGCTTTGATCACAGTCTCTGGTCGACTAAGGCCTGGTTTATGCTTTTGCATTGAATTGTTGCAGAGTAGGTCTACATACCCCTGTTCCTACACATGTAGCCTGATGTGTACCTCCATCAAAATGTAACCATGCATCGCAAAGTCACGGACAACACAACCCCTGTGATCGGTCTGCTGGGCAGCAACATATTTCCTGCATTTACAACATTTTCAGAATCGCCTTACATCAAATGTACATTCCCTCTCCTGCGAGGTCGTAACCTTTTGAGGGTTGGACATGATCCCTCTGCTTCCACTTTGACATACATGATCCCTCTCTATCTGCATTATGGAAGACCTCCTTGGCCTTTAAGTTCTATACTTCCTACAGAGTGCTGTCTTTAACAAACTGTAAGGTTAATGCATTAATCAGCACAAAGAACAAATGTTTTTTTCAGCTCACAGAAATCTGTGCATGTTTTTGTTGGCATCTGCACACTAAATTTAGAATTGGAACCAACAATCAGAAAATAGAGGGGAAAAAAGCATCTCTAGTTTTTTTATATAACTGGTAAAATGATGTATATTCATCATCCATGCATTAGCATCATGTGTTCTAAATATAGAGAGCTACATCATGTCCTTGAAAGCCATCTTTTATGTTCCTGCGGCCACGCCCACTCTCCGTGTAATTTGAGGATTTCTGGGGACACTGTCAGTCTCAATCTCTTTTATCACCTGCTTCCTAAATGAATTCTTATTTTAAAGAGATTTTAATTTAAGCCTGAGAAAGGGGAGGACTTCTATGATGCATTACATGTCAACAAGGCGATCATTGAAACCTCACCCAGGATCAACATTTTTTCAGCTGCTGCCTAACGCAGAAGTTCGCAGCAAATATCACAGATTCCTTCAGACTTTTTCTCCGGCTGAAATCTGAAGTGTGTGCTCAAACTGTAATTTAAGGGTTATTGTGTGTGTAAGGTCACTCAGGCTCAGTGCAGAAAAAAGCATCGGTCAACAAAGAGATGAAGGGTATGCACACTAACTCCCTCTCAGGCCCTCTTAAACCCACACATACACACACACGTCTACACACACACGGAGCTTCTTTGAGGCTGAGTAAATGGTCACAGGGACAGAGAATTCCCAGCAGGACTTTGAGATGAGGGTTGTCAGCACTTTTCTCACCAGAGGGTTTAGGCCTTTCGTTCTGCTCTGGGATGGCTGAGTTTAATTGGAGAACGTTAATGCGCAGCTGGATAGCAGAGCCGCTCACGCCATGACTGCCTCTGAAAACGGGAGGGCGTGAAACCAGGGTGTGTGTGTATGTATGTGTGTATATCTATAGCAGCCACTGCAGGCATCCCTTAAGATGCCAACAAATTTATTCATGGGATCCGAGCGGTTTGTTTATGAGCGTCTCATTTGCAAAATAATAGGCAATAATAATTTCAGCAGATTGATCCTGGGTTAATCCAAATAATTGCCAATTCATTATAATTTCACGTTTTCTGGAAATAGAATTGACTTGGTCTGTCTATCATTGGGGGGTTAACCGCGTGCCCAATCTATCAGGTTGTATGCAAAACATGTTTTACTGAAGTAAGACAAAATCTGAGCAAACTGTCATTGAAAGTTTTCTGCATGAAGACAAAGAAGAAGGGGAAATTGGTGCCTACTTCACAGCATGAATGTGACTCCTTTTAAAGAAGACAGGCGCCTCTAAAGAAGGGACATGATATAAATAACAGTGTGTCAGGATGAGTCAAAATATACATTAAAGCTTTATCTATGAGTCACTTTTGGGGTTGATGCTTTTTGTGGATGATCAATAGAGCTCGGTGAGTCTCAGATTCACGCTCTGACTAAATTCACTTAATTTTGGACCCGACATCAAAGCAATTAGGACGTGTGCTCAGTTTTGACAGATTCCCTGAGAAGAAAAGGAACTCATTGATTTTTGTTTATGTTACTCATCTTTTTAAAAACACTGATTTTATAATAAAAACTGCAAGGGGATTTCAAAGAATAAGTGCTGTGCATAGACACAGTTTTTGACCTGTGTAGTGGATAAGCAAGGGATAATGTATAGTGAGCAGGTGGTTACGCAGATTAGAATCACAACAGCGTGAGAAAAGACCCTGTCGTGCAGCAGAGCTCTTCAAGAGAGAGAGAGAGTTCTGTATTTAGAACACTGGAGAAACCAAACAAAGACCCAAAGTAGAATGAATTGTTATTTGACCCTAAACCGTGATTCTAAATGATCTGAATATCTGTACAGTGTCAGAGATACAAAACAAAGATGTATCCTGACCAAATACAGGCTGAGTGACCACCAGCTAGCTGTGGAGACAGGGAGACACAGGCTGCCCAGAGAGGAGCGTCTTTGTGCTCACTGCTCTACAGGGGGACATAGAGACAGAGATGCACTTCCTCCTCCACTGTAGCAAGTTCTCTTTACTAAGAGATTCCCACTACAGGGGAATTACTCAAATGGTACCAAACTTCCCAACATTAACCCCCAGAAGACAGAAACTGTCAGTTCTCCTGGGGGAAGGGTCAGCAGCTCCTCTGGCTGCTAAATATGTGTCTGCCTGTCACAGCCTGAGGGACGCACCAGCCCATGGTATCTGATTTCAGGTGATGGTTTTATGAGCATACCGCATCAAGTGAGGACATTGAGAAATGCTGTATGGGTGACACCATCTTTCATTAATGCTTATACAATATGTAATGAATATATATGTATGTATATGAATTTTATGTGCTGTGGCAACAACATGTCTATGTTTATACCAGTAAAGCAAATTGAATTGAATTGAATTGAATTGAGAAAGGTTGGGAAATACCAGGTGACTGCAATATGTGTTACATGGCCCACAAGTTAGTTGTTATTAAGGCTAAATTCCACCAGATCTGTGTCCGGTCAGTCTCCAATCCGTCACAGCACCTGATCTGAAAGGTTTCTATTCTAGTCAATGTGTTAACTTCCACTGGATCCGCTCTGTTGCGTTCCAGCTGCATCTCTGATCTGGCATGCCAAAACGCAACGAATCAGATGCGCAAGGCTTCTACTTTTGCTGGATGCCGGAGCACGACGCATCAATATGCACAGAGCAGATGGAGCGAGACAGGAAGTCAGGCACCAAAACAAAATAAAAACATCTGGTTGATTTTCAGAATAAAACACTCTGTTATCTTCAGATCATTAACTATGACAAAAAAATGTCATGATGAGCTGAGCCAGGCCTGGAGTCAACAGGTCAGAGGTTTTCAGGGGAGCATAAAGACAACATGGATGAGGATATTCATTAATGCAGTAATTACAACCTTGGTCACATGACTCCAGCTGTTTGGAATTACAGCGCAGTGCTGCACCGAAAAATGCAACTGGTGGGTGTAGGCGGACAAGAGAGCATGGAACCAGACCGCAGTGGATCAGAGACAGACTGGACACAGATCTGGTGGAAATCCTGTGTTAGTGTTTGTTATTGAGAGCAAACTCTGTACAGCAACGATAAACTCTCTACAAAAAGCTTTTCAACACTGTAATCTTTGTTTCAACGGCCCTTTACTCAGTTTCTGTATCAAGTCTGAAGCAGCTTAAAGCAGCTTTTACTCGTATTTTAAACTCCCAGACGTAGCCGGTGGAGCAGCACGATGGAGGACACAGAGGTGGAGCCCACCTGGGAGCTGGGTTAAGTCCCTGCAGCAGGGTCTTGTATTCAGAAAGAGTAGGGCATTGTCCCTGCTGCACGTGGGTCAGTTCAGACAGTTTAAACTACTACGTGCATTTTGCTCCCTCCGTGATAACTTTGTAAGCAGCTATAGACTTAATGAGCTTAAGGTTCACATGTTTTACTTCACAAGGTCAACAGGAAGGTGGAACATAACAAGAAAAACATCTTATCAGCTCTAAGCAAAGCAGGAACACCGAGGCAGGTGTCAGCATCTGTGATTCACAAACAACACCTGTCATGTGTTCATTTGCAGTCCAGGTTGTGACCGTGTGAATATTCAGTCATTAGAAGCATTTTTGAGGCAAACACAGCTCACTGTTCCCTGTCGTTTCAGGGACATGGAAAGAACAGCGTGATCTCAGAGATGTGCTTTTGCCCTCTCGTCTTGTTTTGGTCACGGCGGGAATTTTTTTTCTCAGAGTTGCGGGCGCTGAGCTCTGGAAGGAGCTCTGAGTGAAACCTGTGTCAAGTCTAATCGTGAGAGCAAAATCTGAGGGGACATGAAGAACAAACTGAGGGTGAGGATGCAGAAAAGGGAGTTGGAGACGACACAAGTCATTGCAGGACGACTTTGATCACATGACCAAAGAAAATAGTGCAAGAGAAGGAAATCTAACAAAGTCTATCGAGGAGCTCCAAATCAAGACTCAGGATGAAGTAGCAGAATAAAATAACTGTAATCCAAGTTGAGACCTTTTCACATATTTTCATAATGATTAAATGTTTACTCTTCTTCTGTCAGATTTAGAGCTGCACCCTCTTGAGCGGTGACTTCTCTGACACTGTGACCACAGATTGTTGTTTTTTCCAGCAGTGGCAGAAAACTTGACATTTAGCTGAGTAAATGTAAGCTTTGTGGTCAATCCAGAGCTCCAGTTACACTGGAAGGAAAGTTAATATGCATAAAGTTGTGTGTGTGTTGGCATCGTTCAAAGGAGGTTAAATTATTTCATTCAACTTGTTTTTATTATTTCAGTTAAAGCTGCAGACCTCTTTATAATATTACTTTAGCAAAGGGATACACTTGAGAAAATCCTTCACTGACTTCTCTCCAGGCTGCAGAAACATTTTAACTACAGTCTCCTCAGGGCACACTGATATATCAGCATTATTTACTTAAATTATATATGGCTGCATAAACTGGTGCTGCAGCCCAGGGAACATTATACAATGCATATTATATATGAGGACATAAAAGAAGAGGAGAAGAAACCTGTTTGTGATAGCTCGCGGATGCTCATTAAAATCATAAAACATCTCACGCACACACCGCTGTTTACTCTCCGGTTGTGTTAATCAGGGCGCAGGTTAGATCAGACTGTAGGTTACCATGACAACAGCACGGCTGCTTTGTGAAAAAAAAAAGTTACCCGGTGATTTTCACTGGTGAGTAAAAACATGAAGAAACCGCATATTTTGACCACAGAGGAGGTATTAAAGATGGATGATACAAACACGCTCGCAGTGTGGTCACAGAGGAAGGGTCATGATACTCTTTATGTGTTTCTCTTGTAGATTTAGGGACGTGGATCTGTCAGACAGTAAACAGCAAAAAATACACATTTCTTTATTTTAACTTACAAAGAAGTGACTAACGGCCAAATTCCACCAGATTCGTGTTCGCTCTGTCACCGGATCTGATAGGTTTCTATTCTAGTCAATGTGTTAACTTCCACTGGATCCGCTCCGTTGCATTCCAGCTGTGTCTCTTACAGTGTGGCCAACTCCTCAGTGAGGAAAGTAGCTATTGGCTGTCCCAAAATTCGCTAGAAGTTGCTAATTGACGTCCTCATTTCATTTGCATAATCTGAATTGTATTGGAGGCTGTAGGAGAGACGTGTAACATTGAGAGAGAGACAAAAAGAGGTTAAAAAATACCCTAAATATGTTAATAACTACACTTAGGAGCCTACAATAAATCAAAGTAAAACATTACATTTTTCAACCATTACATTTTCAAGATATTTATTATATACAATCTACATTAACTATCTAAATGGACCAAAAAGAGACAGTAGGCGGGATCAGCCAGCGGTGTCTTCTTACATGCGTGATACTTTTGCAGTCTGGATGCTGAGGGGTGAACGCCTCCTGCTCTGAATGCAGCTAGGAGGGACTCACAGCAGCATCCACTGCTCGTTGAGTAGTTAGAACTTTCATGTGAGTCTCCAAAAGTCTCCATTTAACACCAGAAAAAGGCACTACATTTGTCGCTAGTCGCTTTTTTGAAAAAGGGTCGCTAGAGGGGTCTGAAAACTTGCTAAATATAGTGACAAAGTACACTGGTCTCTGATACGGCACGCCGAAAAGCAACGGATCAGATACCCAATTAGCATAGAGCAGATGGAGCAGGACAGGAAGTCAGGCACCAAAACAAAATGGAAACATCCGGTTAATTTTCAGAATAAAACACTTTGTGTTATCGCCAGGCCTGGAGTCAACAGGTCAGAGGTTTTCAGAGGCCAATAGAGACAATATGATTCAGTGAGTACCGCAGGAAAACCTCTGACACATGACTCCAGCTGTCCGGCTCCATGCTGGGTTCTGAAAACGCAACCGATGGGTGTTGACGGACAATAGAGCACGGAGCCGGACCGCAGCGGACCTGAACACAGATCTGGTTGGAGTCCCGTCTAAGAAAATGATGATATTTAGGTTCTCTTTGGATGACTGTTTAGCTTTTCATCTGGTGCCACCGTATGGTCAAAATTCTACCTTTCCTAAATCTTTATAAATGAAATATAACTCTCTTTTTTAGTAATCCTATTGAAGTAAATCCTCCGACAGTCATTGTTGGTTGTACTATTTAGTGCATACAAGAACGATTCTATACCACCAGTACTGTATGTTCCTCAACTCCTCTGAATGTGACACATTAAGAAGCCTTCAAAGCTTATTTGCTCTCACTAATGGATTTCTCCTGCTTCCATTACTCAGTGTACGCTTTTAAATAGTGAGTATGTTGAAATTGCCTCCTACAGCTGAAAGCATTTCAATAATTATTTTCATACTTGCCAGTTCAAGGCACGGTATGTATTCTCCTATAATGTCTCACCTTCAATACGAATGTCTCAGAGACGTAACAGTGGGTTCATGCTGTGCCAGCATCAGAGGATGTAACAGAGGCGTTACAGGGGCGAGAAGTGATCCCTTTAGGCAGACAGATCAGGTGGCATTACATGTGTGTGTGTGTGTGTGTGTATGTCTGAGAGTGTGTAGCCTATATGTGAAGCTGTGTGGCTGTATGCTAAGCTTTCGTGCTTCTGCTACGGTAATAAAATGGGAAATCACACGGCAATATTTTGCGGTTGCAGGATCAATTTGAAAGTATGAAGGTGTGATGACGGGGACTGTCGGTAGGGGAGAACGGGGTTGGTTGTCACACGGGTTGGTTGACACACTTGTTATATCTCGCCACCAGAGGGCGCTGTCTCTCAAATTGGGGTATGGACATTTCCAGAATTAGGATCAGAGCTCACCTACATAGTCTTCTCTGGAGTAAGACAGCTGAACTTGAGGCGAGAGGACTTTTTGTGTTTTTCATGTCAAATTGTAAATATTCAGCTCCTCAGTATTTTTCTTCTAGGCTTTTAAACGATGGGTTTATAACAAAACAAGTGTTACCCTTACAAAGTGTGAGGGGAAAGCTATAGTTTAAATTTGTATTAGCTAGCTAACTAGTTGTTAGATGGTTGTTAGCCTTGATGCTAGCAAAAAATTCCAGTTGGGGTCGGTCGTCACATTCTCTTTGGGGTTGGTTGTCACATGTAACAACCAACCCCTATGTTGGCAAAATCATGCATGGTGAAATGAGTTGGAGTGTTCAGACCCTACATTTGCCATCACTGTAACTCAGACAGTGATTGCATGTAGCCTCGTTGAGTCGGCCATTATTGTTCGGCCTGTTTGTTTCGTTCTTTATGTTGTTATATAGGCTGGCCTAAAGATGTGTTTCCTGTTCATGTTCCTTGCTCATTTTATTTTAAAATGCATTAAGTTATGTAGGCCTATCGCTTGTCAGTGCAATTAAACTTTAAAATTTAGTTCTGCCTTCTTGCCTTTTTAAAAAGATTTTTCCCATTAAAATACCATTGTGACAACCAACCCCATAGTGTGTGACAACCAACCCCATAGTGTGACAACCAACCCCATAGTGTGTGACAACCAACCCAATAGTGTGTGACAACCAACCCCATAGTGTGTGACAACCAACCCAATAGTGTGTGACAACCAACCCCATAGTGTGTGTCAACCAACCCCAGAGTGTGTGACTACCAACCCCATAGTGTGTGACAACCAACCCCAGAGTGTGTGACTACCAACCCCATAGTGTGTGACAACCAACCCCATAGTGTGTGACTACCAACCCCATAGTGTGTGACAACCAACCCCATAGTGTGTGACAACCAACCCCATAGTGTGTGACAACCAACCCCATAGTGTGTGACAACCAACCCCATAGTGTGTGACAACCATCCCATAGTGTGTGACAACTAACCCCATAGTGTGTGACAACCAACCCCATAGAGTGTGACAACCAACCCCATAGTGTGTGACAACCAATCCCATAGTGTGTGACAACTAACCCCATAGTGTGACAACCAACCCCATAGTGTGTGACAACCAACCCCATAGTGTGTGACAACCAACCCCATAGTGTGTGACAACCATCCCCATAGTGTGTGACAACCAACCCCATAGTGTGACAACTAACCCCATAGTGTGTGACAACCAACCCCATAGTGTGTGACAACCAACCCCATAGTGTGTGACAACCTACCATAGAGTGTCTTTGATAGTTATTTGCCTCTTTGTTTCAATGAAATGGAAAATGAGAGGGATGCACATTTCAAGCCAGCACCTTAAGCTTCAATTTAATGTAGGAATGACTATTGAAAGATGTTTTGATGATGAGCAATCATCAAAACATTAAAAAGTGTGACAACCAACCCCGTTCTCCCCTACTTAGTAATATGAAAGGGTTGTTGTTTCACAGCGTCATATATGGCATTCAAACTGTATTTAAAGCATCCATCTTCATCCTGCTTTATTTATTTGAACATCACATTCAAACATCTAGAATAATAATGATTTTGCATTTAGCATACTTTTCTAGATGACCTGTTGCACATGACAGTATTGTCCCTGTGCATGTTGATGTTCACACTTCGCTAAGAGGAACACTATGCTCACATATCTAAGCATTTTAAGGCTTCCATGGTCCTTCTGTTCATTTACAAACAAGCTCTAATTCAAGGGCAGCAAAGCGTTCCTGGCTTCACACACTGATATCACAGCAGAGGCTGAATAGACTTTCACTGTTTAACTGTATTTTGAACCTCCACTTGCTTCCTTTTTTTTACTGTCAGAAGCAAAGATAGCTTTTACCAGTCTCTTGCATTAGTGAGCGGAGACATCCTCCCCCAACTACAGCCTCACAAAGCTGCCAGCATGCCTTTAGACTCTTAATCTTGTTATATAATAAGACACCTTGGGACACATTATCTTTTACCTTATTCCCTTTTCATCTTTAACATTTAAGCAGTACATTTACTTTTGAGACCACTCATAAAAAAATTGTATAATAAACCTTTCAGATGGTAAAAGTTGATTAAGCTGAACTGATGAAACGCATCTTTTATGCTTTACAAGGCTGAAGTCTGTGGGAGTGATGAGTCTTCCATCACCTCAGAGAAGTGTAAAAAATAAAAAAGGAAAACTTGCCAATCAACCCTTTAAAAAAAAAAGTTGAACATGAGAGCACAGGCATCATTTACAGTAACACGTTTTTATTATGGACAGGACAACCCCATGTGACTCAAAGTGTACACACTGAAACAAGTAGAAAACAAAGGCAGAAAAGCCATGAACAATCTGTTAATCCAAAGAAAGGTAGTTAGAAAGAGCTGTGCAGAAACATGATGACACAACAGTACCTTCTAGTTTTACAGGCTGTGACACAGGTTAGGTTGCTTTTTTAACAACAACAACAATACTTACTGAGTCCACTGAATAACGATCCTAAATTTAAACACTTGTCATCTGATGAAATCAAACATTTCCATCTTTTTTTTTTTTTTATATATATATATAGTTTGTGTGTCTGCAGACAAACTGGCCTCACAGCTACAAGTCTCCCCTCTCCTCCCTGCATCAACCCAATGAATCGCTCATGCATATACAGTAAGTCCATTAACAATTTAATCACTATTGTTTAACGACTCGTGGAATTGGCTGCCTGTTTGCTTTCCTGAAGCCTTTTAGATTGATAAATTCTGCTCAACATTTCACAGTGGCAAAAAGTTTCATCAAACAGAAGCTCTGAGAGTTCGATCTACGGGGAAGTTTTTTCTGAAATGATCGTTTGCAGGAACTCGATGTTGAAACCTGATTGAAAAAGTAGAATGTAAAGAGAATCAACTGCTACTTTGTTTTTATGTAGACTTGTTTATTTGGAATAGATAGGTTATCTAAACCGATTCGCCTCAGGTGTGATCATTTTTCATCACTGAGATTTTGGTCTTGCAGTATTACATTATCTGCACTCCCTGATATCATCCTATGTTGAATAAACTGACAAACATGTGTGCCTTAGGAAACTCCCTTCTGATCCTACAGCCTATAAGGAACACATATAGAAGACAAATCCAGCCATATTTCATCCACAGAGAGCTCACATAGAGCAAATGTTGTAGATTTCACAGGCGGCTCTGATAGGAGAGGGGGGAAAAAAAACGAGATGGCCATGCATGTTAAAAGCCTATGTGCCATCAAAGCCCCCTGGGCTACAAAGGGCTCTTTTAGCAAATGGATGGCAACAGCTGCAAACTCTGGGCTGTTCTTAATGTGCACGCTGCAGATGTCTGCACTCGAGTCCCACAGTCTGAGACAGATCTGTCTGCTCTACACTGGGCCGCTCTCATCATATCACTGTCGCTTCATTAAGCACCCAAACTCACGACCAACATCTGCCTGACAGTTTTTGCTCCCAATTAAAAAGGGGAAAAACCCTCTAAAAGCTACAGTAATAACCAGAACAGACCCTTGTTATAGGTCTGTATGTAACCTTTTAACTGCCCTTTGTTAGCCTGTCAGAAAACAATTACCGGCAACCAGTAGCATTACACTTGAAGCTTTTTGAAATGGCCTTTTCTCGCTGTTGGAAGCTGTTTAAGCGACAGAAAAAACGGTGGAAAGGTGGAAAATGTGTTCCACACTTGTAAAATAAACTGTATCTAAATTATGGGACGTTTCTAAGCCATGTTTGATTGTATGGGCTTTCATTGTGATGGGATTGGTCTCATGCTCAGGCATGAAAACAGGCGAGAACAATGGAGGAAGCTATGGTTGCTCCAAAGAGAATCATCCTGCATTAGCACTGCAGCCGCCTCTGTAGCCTTTTAATTCTTAAAACTGGAACGAACCTAGAGCGGAATATTGGATGCTGCAATGCAGAACTGTGGCTCAGTCTAATGGCTGGATGCCTGAACTCTGTTTGAGCTGAAGATTTAACCAAAAAGACATTTGTACAGGGAGCAGAGCAACATCTGGGTTTAAATACTGTCCTAATAGTCGATAACTATTTTCTTCTTACTGAAGAAAAGTCTGCGAGCAGAACAAACCTTTTTTCATTGTCCTACAGGCTCACAGAGACTGGTAATGCTGGAGGATAAATCCAAATAAGCACCTGCATGAGGCGACAGGGACACATCTCAGATTCAAGCTACTGGGAGAGTGCTGCGATTACTAAAATCAATACTCGGCGATAAGAAATGTGTTGCAGTCATGGAGCATATTCAATCAGATAACACACATCTACCCAATCAGTGAACTGGGACAGAACATTGTTGACTATTGAACTCATTTAATGCTTAAAACAAATACAAGTTACTTCACTGGGTCATCACAATTGAACAAGAGATTTTTTTTCATATTTGTAACACCCTCAGAAATATACATTCACATGGCTGCATACAGACAATGTCTCTCTTTTGTTTTTCTCTCAATAACATTAATTCCACAAACTGTATGCATCACCCCTTTGAATGACAGTGAAGCCACTAGTGGCAGATTAAAAAGGTACTGGAGGAACATTTTTAGTTGGGACTTTGGAAGTAAGCTATGCATCCACTCTGCTATCATCATGGGGTCTCTAGGTTTGCAGTCAAAATAGGAATATTTTACACGAACAGGGTCCCTATGCAGTCGTCCCTAAATAAATCCCGACTATAATCTCAACCCTATGTACAGTATTTACAGTGGAATGTCAAACATACTGAATAGAAAAAGTAGATTAGGATGGAATGAAGTTACAGTCAGTATTACAAAATAGAAACTCATAACACCCCGACAACATGAAGACAATGTTTACATCTACCAGTTTACAGAATGTCCACTCAAAACTGAAATGCTTTTCTCTCTCCGTCATGTCTGAGAAGCAAGTGTGGCAGTGGTTTCATAATGGATGCAGAACAAAGTGAAATGAAACCTCAAATCTTGTGCTTTAAAAAGGGGGGAGGGGGGCAGAGTTAATCTTCACTTTGGGCCAAAGTTGTATTTTTTTCACTTTACAAGTTAAATCTCTTTTCACTCGATTTCAGTTGTTGTGCTTAGAAAAGTCAGCGATGTGCGACTAAGTTGCAAGAGTTCGATCTCTTTAGGACTTGAACTTATCCAGTATCAGCTGGGAAAAAAAGTGCTGTATTACCATTAAGCCAGCATTAAACTTTAATATGGTAATGAATGCAGCTTTTAGGAGACCAATTGATTTGGAGATCAAACGCAGACTCTGTTGGTTTTGTGCTGGAGCTGGGATGGAGTAACATCCTCTTTAGACTAACTACAATCATCAGCAAGTGAAAACCACTTGTCTGTTTGAAAGAGGTTTGCAGTTCAGGTCATGAACCAGTACTTTTTATTTCTGCGGCATGAAGAACTCAGATGATGGAGCAGCAACTGTTCGGACTACCTCATGTCTCCCGACTTTGATAGGCACTGAATGCAAGAACACAAATAAAAAGATAAAAACGCGACTTCCACACGTTCGTCTCTATCATGCTGTGACGCAAAACTGAAGCGCTACATCAAAGCAGGTGAAATATAAACTAACAGCTAAAAAAAAAAGTGTATTTTGCTTTTGCAATTTAAAAAAGTAGCAACCCTGCTACCATAGATTAGTTATCTCTCCCTCTGAAGTGTCGTTCCCAAACTGTTTTGGATATAAAACAGAAATAAGGCTGTAGAAAATGAAACTTAAAGATACTGGAATCAACAGAAAAAGTCAACTGAACTCAACAGACTTTAATACAAACATGATATCTCTCATCTCGTTGTGTTAATTTGTGTTGAAAATGCTATAGAAATTGAGGCTCATAATTAACATGCTCATCTAAAAACATACAGTAGACAAGCATGAACTGTAAAACATTCACATCTCCAGCTGGCAGACGGATCTGCTCTCAGAGGGATGCTATTTTTTTCCTCTTTATTTATTTATATTTATATGTTTATTTACTTTTTTGTGTGTTAACTGCAATAGTGTTGCTGGGCACCGTGTGCCCATAAACTCATACCTCTGTCAATACTGACAACACTGACAAAGTGTTGTCTTTAGAGCTGCAAATGAGGACAGGCGCACTGGAATCAATACAGAAAAAATAGCAACACGCACACATCCACTCCAACACAAAAACATGCATAAAATAAGGCTTGGTATAGTATTTATATTGTTCAGAGCCTGCTGTTTATATCCACAGATTTATGCCTTTTGCTTCTGTTTGATCCGATACGTCACACTCAAGTTTTTTTGTTCGAGGCGAATGCGTTTTGCTGATTGTGTAATGGACCTCGAAGCTGAGGACAGAAACAAGTAATTTGCTATGCTAGCATCCACTGGCACGTGTTACAGTGATTTATAAAGCCAGAAATATATAATGCCTTCAGACAGGGTCATTGTATCCCCACTGGCTGGTTCAGATGCCAACATAGAGGGAAGGACGACCATTCATTCCTTTGAATCCCCCAAACACACTGAAATTCATTTTAAGAAACAAACAACAAGATGTACCAAAAAACGTGATGAAAGCAGCAGGTGACGTGTTATACTCAACATGGCCACCGTCATAATTCCCTTTACATGTTCAAATAATTTCTCTGTAGACGTAAAATCAAAGCATCAAATCCACAGTTTCCTCCTGTTCGAGTCCTTTGCGTCCGTGGACGACTCCTCATAGAAAATGCTGTTGGTGTGAGCAGGGAGGGCTTAAACCAATCTTCAGCACAGAGTCACACAATTATGAGGAGAGACAGAGTCATTACTGGGAAAAATTCCCCTGACACTTTTCTCTGACAGAGGGGTGAGAACAAAACATCATTATGACAATTCAACACAAGAAACAGACATTTCATTATAGTGGTCAGAGTGAGAGCTCGTGCACACAGGTCGACCTGTTCAAGTCAAGTGACAATCATGACATTTCAGAGCGGTATTAAAGGTTTCTGTGGACAACGAGAATCACCGAACCACTTTTGGACGTGATTGTGATGCACCACTGAAAAGGTGAACTGTTGTGGTAGGATTGCAGCCCTTCTCTCCCCCTGCTATTCTGGTTCAATGATGTTATTAGTAACTTAATGTGATCAAAAGTTTGGAAAAATAAAAAAAAACACGTATTTCTATTTGTTACTGCCATGTCCAGATGGCTCAGTTGACTGACTCTACGTATATAAACACAGGGGGGGGTCAAGAAAATGACAGCTTTTCTTTGGAAAACCGCATTAAATATCCGTTTTAATGCTGTACATGTATAAAAATGGTTAATTTCATGGGCGTTAACCCCAGTGAAAACCAGGAGAAATAACACAGGTGCTGTATGACCCTTTTTTTTTCTTTCTCTGTGAAACATTTGACCACAAAAATTACAAACACATAAAACTCCACCTGTAATCATGTCAGACATTAAACTCTCAATTGTCAGGTCACTTAAAAATCATACAAAAGGACATTATAAAAATAACAAAACGGCAATGGCAATGGAAACAAACCAAATTGCACATCCAGTGTAGGACTTTCACAAATGTGCTCAGCAACACCTCAACCTGCAGTCTCTTTTTACACATTTAATACATTTAGAACATGAAAAAATACACAAAAAGAATATTACACCAGTATTAATCAACCAATCACCTCCCTGGGCTTCGCTGGTCGGTGCCAGCGAGTCCGTTTACATACCTTAGTTTGTTTTTCTGCCCGTTCACCTGATGAACTGAAACCAAAGCTGTCCTGTTGACACGCTGATGTTGCTAGCACTTTAAATAGACGCTTGATTTTCTATTGAGATTAGTTGGATGGGCTCTGATGTGGGGGGAGTCATGGGGGAGGGGGTACTGGGTTGACCAAAAGAGGAGTGGGACTGTGAAGGGTGCAGTGTGACGAATGGGCGGGCGGGGGACGTGATGGAGGTGAAGGGTGCAGTGGAATGCAGGTGGGGGACAAAAGGGTTGTTTGGTTTGCTAGGTGCATGCCCCTACACATACCACTCTTTCTTAGAAATGACAGAGCCATCGGTTTGAGAGATCATATCATCGGCTATCTCAGGTTCAGGGTCATACTGGAAGGCCAGAGTCCGCTCGTCATAATCTCGGCTCTCGCCTTCGTCCACAGTGAAATAGGGCCTCTTCAGGTCCTCTTGCTCGCCATCAAAATCACGCTCTCCTGCCTCAAACCCTCCTTGGCCGCCGATCTGGGCGGGCTTCTTCTCGTCGTCCGAGTCGTCGGGGTACTGCAGGTTCTTGGGGATGGGAGGGTGTGCGGGCAGGCCGCCTGCCTTACTGTACCCATTCCCAAACACGTGTTTCTTGGTGCTGTAGTCTCCTTTGAAGGTGCGCTGGCGGCGGCGCAGGAATACGAAGAGCAGTATGGCTGCCACGCCCAAGAGGGCGACGCCCCCAACTGCGCCCCCGATGGCGGCACCTGCATTGTGCTGCTCCTGCGTGATCTCATCGCCATCAGGTGTTGGGTTGTTAGGGAATTCTGGGTAGGAAAAGACAGATGGAAGGGAGTGTGTCAGTGCTCTGGTGGGAGGAGGTGCGTTTGTGCAGGTGCAGATTTTTTTTTTTTTTTTAGGAAAGATGAAGTAAGGGAGACAAGGACGGAAAAGCAAAGGGGAAAGGAAGGACCCCCGGCCCCACGACAGAACCCCCCAACCCCAAAGAGTCCTCAGCGACAGCGCGGCGAGGCTCAGTTAATTACAAGCACATGCAGTTTCACACAGGAAATAAACAGCCAGTCCACAAAGAACAGCATCAAAGAGGCGGAGGACTGAAGAGATTCAAGTTAGTGATGATTTCCAGCATGCACACAACAGCAGCTCCTCGCTTTGAGGGAAAATTAAACAACTTAATAAACTGTTATTGTAAGAATGAATTCATGTGGCCTCTTAGTTAATACATTCAGCTCCTTAGGTTTCACATAAGTCAGAGCAAACACACTGAATGAAGTAGTGCAGCACAGTCCAGCATGAAATAGAACACCATGACATATAACCACCTTCATCATCAGTGTGGCGGTAATGAAATGAAAGCACACTGCCAGAGATGATTATCAGCAGCCAAGCATTCACAGCCACGATGCATCAGGAGAGCTTTTCTATTCAGGCAGCAGAGCAGACAGCAAAAATTAGAATATGCTTCCAGAGAAAAGTGTGTATTATTCTGGACAGACAGCGCAGACAAGAGAGAGAGAATTATCAAATGAGATGTGCTCCAATCCAGAACAGAGTGACAAAGACTAATGGCCTGCAAGAGACAAACCCTAACTAAGATGCCAGAGTGTGAAGGATTCCTCTTACAAACACTGAAAAGTTATGTTTCTCTTTTAAATACAAACACAGCCATGAGCGTATCTGCAGCGAAACTGAACCAACACGTCCACTCCTCCATTTTGGAAAGCATGCAGCCTCCTAACAGGAAGATAAGCAATGCTCTACAGTCGAAGTGAGTGTTACAAACCACGTCCCTTACATAAACATACGGCTAAAAACCAGAAAGAAACGTGCAGAGCTCCTTCCAGAGAACGAACAGAGGACACTTTTATCTGAAACGTGATCAAAGCCTGGAGGCGCTCAGGTAGTGCATGTCTAAACCTGCACCGGCAGAGGCACATTTAACTTCAATAGCAAAACGCAGAATCCTGCACAGATAAGAGGAGAAAAAACAACAAAGAGTTACAGCATCTACTAAACAAATGGTGTGGGAGAGAGGACTGCAGAGAAGAGACGGTGAGGAAGAAAGGAAGGAGCTTCCCGTTCACGCAGGTCAAACCGCAGACTCCTACATTATGTTCTATATGCAACAAGGGAAGACAGCTGTGGTACAGATGAGACTCACTTCCTTTTTTACTACTCCTGAGTCCTGCTACATGTTGTGATATATCATCTTAAACAACCAAATCAAGGAGAGGTAGATATTAATGGTGTCTAAAAAATACAAATACAATCTGTTTCATCTTTTTTTCACTGATCAACAAACGGCATCACCATCAAACACAGTTTTTACATGCAGAAATGATCAATGGAGATTTGATGTGACTGCAGTGACAGCTGCTAAAATGTAAATCTGCACCATCCAACACAGGAAACTGTTAAACATTTAATGAAGTAGACTTGAATTGATGGATTTACAAAACAGCTGATGATAACTGAGCTTCACTTCAGCTCACTTTCTGTGACACAATCCTTGGAGATATCAAACCCTTGGTGCTGTCTTGCAGTGAGTCTGACACCTTTTTGGTCAGGATGTGTTTGACTAAAATATATGTGGATGTGTATGCATGTTTATATGTATTTTATTTTTTTTATTTAACCTTTATTTTACCAGGAATAGTCCCATTGAGATACAAAGTCTCTTTTACAAGGGAGTCCCAGCCAAGACAGCAGCATAAAAAAGTTTCACAAATAGAACAGGACAAAACATATAGTGACAACTATTACATGGATTTATAAATTAGCAGTGTTAAGCTCTAAAACGTGCTCAAGCTGATCAGATCATCCTTTATCCTAGTTTTAAAATCCTCCAATCGAATTAAAGAATCCAGTTTCAGGCAACCCTGAAGCTCAAACCAAGAAGAGGGAGCAAAGACATTAAAAGCACTTTTACCAAAGACAGAGCGAGTCAGAGGAATGACAAAAAGAATTTGTCCATGTGACTGAAGATGACAGCCAGTGCCAACTTTAGGAGTCAATAAGGACGGAGCATAAATAAGACGGCAGCTCCTGTAGTATGGCCTTCTAAAGAAAGACATACCAATGCTCCATATGCATGAATGTACTTGTGTATGCATGCATGTGTATGTGTACGTATGCATGTACAAATCAATATATGTGTGTATGTATATGTCTGTATTAGGGATGCAAATTTCAAGTATTTTCCATGATCAATTTTTGGAAATGTTAACAATCAATTATTGATGAATCCATAAAAACAACATTGTTATTCTCAAGTCAAAAACAATGCCAAATAACTTTTTTTCCCCCTAAATTATATTTTCCACAGCAACAAATGCACATAACTGAAGGTTTTGAATACGGGTACATGTTTAACAAGCTGAATATCAACAACCAGGCTCATAAAAATAATATTCTCCATGGACAGTCTAATAAAGCGAAGGCCCATAATACTAACAGAAAAGTACTTCAGACTCACAGTGTCTAGTTTTCTGCCTAGTCATTCTTATTGAGAAAAATGAGCATGTGAATGCGGTCAGGTGTCAGCTGGGAGTGCAACCGGGTCATAATAAGTCCAGCTGCAGGAAAGCCCAGGCGGCTCTGATGTTGCTTGTCTTCAAACATAGCTCACTAGCAATCCCCACCAGTCTGTTGGCTTTGTATCTAAAGGTGGGGAACTGTCCTGTTTAAAGTTATCATTGATCCTCTTTAAAAAGTGCACGTGGAGACCTGGCGCACAGCTGCAGCCGCCAGCTGAGCGTCTCTGCTGTGTGCAACACGTTTAACTGATTCACATCCAAACATGCTTTAAACTTTAACACCTCCCTGATAGCTGACTGTAATATTAGACCACATGATGTTTGTTCCACGTGATGGAAAATTGAAAACAAAAATGTGTGTTTTGAGTAAGTTCTTAATCAATTAATTGATAGTTGATTGCTGAATCCCTCAGTGATTTGTTTGTTTGTGTTTATTTGGGATTTTTACATTACAGCTCCTATGTTATGGAGGGAAAAAACCTAACCTAACCTAACTCTTAGTCAAATCACAGCAAAAACAATGACCTCCACCATCCTCATCATGTAAGCCAAAAACAATGAATTCCCTCACAGCCACATCTCAGTTTCAAATGATAGTCTTAAACTGTTCCATCAGAACCATTTCTCTCTATAAGAGCTGGTTTGAGCAGAAATATTACATTTCTTTGGAGCTCTGTCAGAAAAGGATGCTATCGGTCAGAGTAAAGAACCCTCTGAAGCCTTCCCTCTCCCTTTAATTACAAAGGCACCCTATCAGTCCAAAGGACAGACCTCCCAAACACATCACTCTCCTCAGCCGCTCCTCCTCCTCCGCCGCCGCCGCCGCACCCCTTTTCTCCCAGAGCCGACAGCAAAGCTCTCCAATTTCTAAAGCGGCGCCGGGCACAGTCTCAAATATCAGCTCAGGTTTTAATCTGAGCACCTAATGGGATTATTCAGACACAGGCCTTCATTACACACATGAATGAGAGAGCAGAGCCAGGTCACTCCTGCTCGGGAACACATCCTCCCACCAAGTCCAAAGAGGGTGAAAATCCAGAGGATTGACGAAGAGGAGAGGAGAAAAGGGAGAAGGGTTCACCTGTAATCCTCTCCTGTAACTTTCACCGCCTCCATCTGCTGCGACCTGTGCTTGCTCTCATCTCTTCCCTTATTACCTCGGCTGGGGAGGGTGTGTTTACGTCGACCTTTGTTTGTTTATTAGCACCATTACTGTTTAGTAAAACTTCATGAAAATGTGCGGCATGAGCCGAGGATGGACTAATCACAGTTTGGACAGGACTGCTCTATATTACTCAGATTGAATTGCTAAATAGTGGATCAGTCTTCTCACAGTTTGACATGCAGATGTGCAAATCTGAGAGGACTGGACTGTTGGACTTGGTGTTGCTCTCCTCCCTTCAGGTGCCCTAAGTTCAGTCTTAATGAGGCAGATTTCAGCCTCACACTTCTAAGGTTCCCAGGGCCGCATATATACCACCAACAGAGGTGAAAAACACCAGGTAGATCCATTAAAGCTACACAGTAGAGGCAGTAAATGGTGCTGCAATGAGCCTTCAAAGCTGCTCCCCATCACCTCCAGTTCTATAAAGGATCAAGTGACACCGCCCCTGACACTCATATTTAAAGAATCTAAATGTCAACAGTAAAGAGTGAAGAATGTGTTGTCGTCCACACAAACCACGGACATGAAAGCGGTTGTAAATCCCAGGTATTTTTGTGGAGGTAAACGGCTGCACTGAAAAGAAGGAATCAGAGTTTCTAACAGAGATGTTCGGATGTTTTTCGACACGCTGGAATGGAAGGGAGGAGTGGTGGTGTTGGTGCGGCTCCACCTCTGTAATGGAGGTGTTTTTAAAGGCAGGGGGAGAGGAGAGAAGAAGAGCTCAGATCAGATCACTTCAGTGCAGCTGAGGAACAAACAGCTTTTATTTTGCAAAGAGCTGCTTTGGCAAAAGAGGACTGCCTGTTCTCACCGTGTTATCCTGCTCAGTATTTATCCCTCCACAAGGTCACATCACAACACCTCCTCCCATCCTGCCCACTGGCCTTGTGCATACAGGAAGATAACAGTATGGCTAAATATTTCTCCTTTTCTGCAGCATGGTGGCTTTGTCTGGCCTGTGCACTGAGTATATGAAATTAGAGAGGCTATGGTGCGAACTAATCACATTACAGGAACACTAATAATAAAACACACTTGGAATGGTGCGGGTTTGTAGGGGTGTTTGACAGCACGGAGGAGAGAGGAGGCGTTGCACCGGCATGCCATCGCTACCGGCAACACCTGCCAACAGAAAGATAAAAAAGACCTCAAAGCAGCAAAACAGCAGCCCCTGTTTCTGTTCCAGGCAACAAAAGGAGGCTGTGTCTATTAACACCACTCTGGGAATATGCAGACAGTGTGCTAACCTTGAGTTGCAACAACAACAAAAAAAAAAGGCAGGATTGAGATTAATAGGTGCCAAGATGTGCCATGAAAGGCTATAATTCAACAAGGAGGCATGATAGATTCATACAGGTGAAGAGAAACATGAAACACTGAAGCTACCTCTGTATTTTGTGTTGCATTAATCATACTTTTCTGAACACTCACATCTGACTGGATGGAGTGGATGATTTACTACCTCTGAACATTTAAGTGACAAAATCCGTTTCCTTCACAACTCGATGAGTGTTTCCCTCTGAGTCATTTGAGTCTTTAAGGGAAACAAATGGGAAACAAATGCAGCACGCACAAAGAAAAAAAGGCAGACAACTGGTTGTGGAAATGACACATCAGGTACAGATTTGTGGTTAAAGAAATAACAAGGTTTTTTTATGTAAGTGCAGTCGAAAACAAACCTGCAGTGGGAATTATTCACAGATATGGAAGAGGAGGAATGTGTGAAGGAGAAGGGGGCTTTAAAACTGAAGGACACTGTATCAGAATGTGTCCTGTAAATGTTTCTGGGTGTGTTCAGTCATGTCTGCACATGAAGACAGGAGGAGCGAGACATGCAGGTACAAACATTCCTGAGTCTTGGCACAATCACCTGGATGAGGTGTTATGACAGGGGTTGGGAAAATGAGAGAGGATTTTCAAAGAGCGGTGCAGGGAGTGGTGTTTTTAATCCCACTAAATGAGGAACAAGCAGCTGACAAGAGAGGATGAAAAGAAAATGAAAGGCTACCCCGAGAGGTGGAGGAGTGGCAACAAGGAGGAGAAGAAGAGGAGATGGAGTGAGAAGGGTGGAGAGAGACAATGGCAAATAAAGAATGGCATAATGAGGGAGAGAGAGAGAGCGGGGACGATCGGTGAAGATGCATTAATTCGGTGATTTCCAACGATCCTCATTACTCCCCTGTCTGAATTCGCCAGTGGTTGTGAAGTCATGGAAATGTAATGCTGCCACAACGAATAAAAGCTCATCACTGACAGGAATTTAACATGCCGCCCAGGGAGCCGCAGCCGAGGCAAAGCTCTTTCTCACCCTATCGCACTCCCTCTCTTCCAATATCTCCCATTTCTCTCCGTTTGTCAACACATTCCCTTTTTGCTATCAGTGATTTTACAGCGGCATAAACTTGCTTCACATAGAAGTAAACTCCTCCTTTCACTATTAAAACCTGCAGTCTGGTAATTCAAATTCAATCCCCTGTTAAAAAGCAAACAGATAAGAGGCACGGGATGTGCTGCTGGAGATAACTCTGTGAAATACTGGCATCAAAAACGCCGGTGACATCATCTGTGGCGTGTTGTGAACATGCAGAGACTTGCAGGGTCGTCCTGTCAGGGGGAAAACAGAGACCGATTCTTGTTTTCATCTCCAGGGAGCAGACACAGCACGTAATCTCTGATAGGGTTTTTTATTTTATTTTTTGGCCTCTGCTGGTGACCAAAAGATTCACAACATCAACAGCCTCTGAATCGCATGTGTGGTGGTTTCAGAGCTGAAATAAAGTCAGCACTAAGCGGGGCCACAGAATGCACATCAATAGTGCGATTTGAAGTACTGAAGTCAAATATTTGTGCTTGAAAAGAAACACCTTCTGCACCCTTGCAGATATAAAATGTTCATTTAGCGCGATGCCATTTGTAGTAATCATTCTTGACGTTCCTTTAATGAGCAATGAATATTTACACCATCATCCAAACACCACGGCCTTTTTTTTAAAAGATGTTTGCTCATAAGCAACCATTATTAATGCATTTCCCTGTTAGCCTGCATGTGGCTGAGCTGCTAAGTGGAAGAGCTGTAAGGATGAGTTATTAGGTCAACACACATGCACATAACAAATCTGCATGTGAGTGCGCGTTAAGCCAGGAGAGGTCGGATGATGTTTGTTTACCACACCATCCTACCATCAGCTTTTCCTCTCCTGTTTTTTTCACTCTTGTTGTTTTTAGATTCCTTGTTGTTATTTTGGAGCGGCGTGTGTGTGTGCGTGTGTGTGTAATGAATGAATCACAGCTCAGCGTCAGCAGCAGCAGCAGCAGCACTGGAGCCAGTGGTCAGACCCTGGGACAGCGTCTGACCTACTTCATCAGGCTCTCAGGGAGGCGTGACAGATCCAACACCACACGGGTGGACAGTGAGGACGAGCAGGAGGAGGAGGAAGAGGAGGAGCGGCAGAGTTGAGGCTGAAGGGGCTCGGCCAATCCCCCTGCTCCATCTGTCTGCCACATCCCTCTCCCCTGCACATCCTCCGGAGAGCCGAAACAGCAAGCCATGCAGAAACAAATGTTAAGATAAATCACTACGATCTCAGCTGCTCTTGCTCTCACATGCCCTCCCCTGGTGACATTCCCATTTCACTCCCACAGCCGAGCCATCTCTTCCTCTCCAAATAAAATAGACCTCTTTACACACTGAGCGCCCCCCCCCACCCCCACCCCTCTCTCCTCTTCCCTCCATTTTATGCAAAAAGAGCTGCAGCCACAATGTCTTCCCCCTCACTGCTTCCCTGGCACAGCACTGCACAGCAGAGGCTTTATGGGGCGGCCTAGTGTGCAAGCGCGGGAGCGGCTCATGCTAATGTCTCATTTGGATAATGAGGTGTATTCTTGGCAGGATCTGAGCAGCGAGCAGCCCCTCCTGTAGTGAAGACGTGGGGGCTAAAAAGTCGCTCTAACAGCCTGAAGACCAGAAAGCCTTCTGGGTTTTGAAGATCTGAAAGTTCAAGGGTGATGAAGAGCTGGCAGAAGGAACAGGAGACCAAGACACTGAAAAAAAGTGCTCTTCAACCTTCCTGACAGCCAGAAGTGAGGGAGTAATGATATACAAGGTATACATGTGTGGCCTTTGGATCTATGAATAATGCAAGCGCCGATGTGAGAAGGCGACAGAGCAATATGCTATAACGCACAGATTGAGACACACTCCACCATGACAAGCGAAGACAAACAAATTTCACATTGCTGGGGGAGCCTCAGCAAAGCCGACATCATAATGTCTCTTGTCTCTGTCAGGGTAAAGAAAGAGACAAATGGCTGCGTGGAGCGGCTCTGCTGTTAGATGTCAGTTATATACGGTGTGATACTTGTTTTTATTCAGGGACGATCTCGCTGCCGTGTCCCAAGTTTTTATCACACGGAGCAATCAGAGCGCTATCATGTTCTGGAAACCGACAGACCTGGTGGTGACGGAGGGAGAGCAACATGCCTGTTCCCCCGCTGATAAAAATGAACCATGCCAACAACACCTCCTGGTATTTACTGTTTGCTGGAGTTTGGGGGGAACTGGGGAGGAGTGGAGGGAAAAAAATATTTTTAATAGAGGACACTAAAGTAGACGAAGCAGTCACACTGGGGTTTATTATTATTACTTTTTAACAAGTGTTTCCCCGCACCTTGTGAGGATTTCATATGACTGCTATTGTTGTACTGGTGAGGTCACTAACAGGATCCTAACCTATAAAGAAGTTGGACTTGACATGCTGAGCTCATAAACAGGAAACTGTTTTTAATAGTTCAAATAATCGCAGCTCTGAGTTCATAAAAAAGTCAGACTGGAAAACACTGCTGACATTTAGGTGGCTTTGCATTATGTAAAACTCTCTAGCCCTGCACTGTTGTTGTTTGCTAATGTCTCATGATCTCTAGTTGCATGTAGCAACAATGCTGTTGCTGTGTAGACTTCTTTATTGCTGTAAGAAATGCATGAGTCATCATGTCTGTGAGCTAACGTGAATAATATTGGTTGTGTGCATGACTGATGTTTCTGTTGATACCAAGACCTCCTTGAAGGCCTATCTGATGGTGGCACAAGAATGACAACAGTCATTGTATGAGCCATTTTACCTATGCTGCTTTTGGTTTTGTCACTCACACAATCACCACAAGGGGCACTTCAGGTAAACAGGCAGGTGAATGCTACAAAAGGGGCACAGGTGAAGCAGTAATCTTGGGAACAGGAAGAGCATAGAGATAGACCAATATGTTTTTTTCAGGGCTGATACCGATACCGAGGATTAGTAGTCAAGGAGGCCACTAACCGATATTTAGAGCCGATATTCATTTGCAGTAAATATGTTTCTGAAACAGCTTTTCAGATTTGCAACATGTTAAAGGTTTTATTTTATCTTAGACAATAAACATCTTTGTTTTAAAATTCTAACAAAAAGTGAAGGGAGCTCCCGGGCTCAGCAGCATGTCCTATAAAGTTAAATGAAAGCTCCTTAAAGTTTTCTATTGTAAATAGAGTTTTTCAAAATTTCAATATAGGTGAAATGTTAATCTTTCTCTTATCTTTGTTTTAAAGGGGTATTTCAGTGTTTTTGAAGTGGGGTTGTATGAGTTTTTAATCACTAGTAGTTGTAGGGGCCACAATGGATGCTGCTCAGCTCGTCCCCTGTGATGAGATACTCCAGGGGGAAATGAGCCAAAATAACCAAGTTTTAAATTGATCTCTTATCGGCCGTCAGATTAAAAAGAAAAAAAGCTAATGTCGAATATCGGCGCCGATAATCAGCCCGGTCGATAATCGGTCTATCCCTAGAAGAGCAGACATCACTGTTTCCCTCATCACGTATATCACCTTCAAAGTAAGTTGTCTGTACCTGTTTTTTCATTTGGATCAATAAATGGCAAGAAATAATGCAACAATAACCTCAGATTGGACATTTGACTCTTTTAGAAGCGCCTCAAGAACACCTCACTTCCACACCCAGGCAGTGACTAAGGTCAGAATAGTCACTACATTCATTTTGAGCTCATTTGTGCGAGTTCAAGTCATTTTAAAGAGTTTGGGATTGTGATGGATTTTTTGCGGCCTCTGGGGACAAAAGCAGAAGTCTTCACCACGAGGATACACAGGAGGTTCTTGTTACAAAGCCTCCCCTTAAGTTCCATGAAATTGTAGCATCACGTCTGAATTTTAAGAATTTTCAATTGGACACGAGAAGGTGAGCAATCAATCACGAGTGCAAACCAAGGGGCGATCCATCAAAGGGGGAGGTGGACAGGGTGAAGGAAACTGCTGAAACTTTGCACATCATGTTTTCCAGGAAGATCTGGAGTCTCTTTCATGAAAGGGTTAAATAAGTTTAAGGGAAAAAAAAAAAACAGGAACCATGGAGTGTTTTTTAGAAAATGATCTAAAAAGCATAAATGTCTTTTTAAGGTCTGTCTATGTCTGCAACAGTAGAGTGTGTGATTAGTGTCCAGTTCAAGTTGTAATAAGTGTTTAGGACAATTAAAACATCTTATATCAGCTCAGAGGAACATCTCCGGCTCACTAATTCAAATTTATGCTGAGAAAGCTCCCACTGCATCTGCCAACAGCCCGCTGCTGCAGCCTGCCAACCTGGTGGTGAGTATTTGGAATCATTATATAGACACAGCTAATGTTGTCAGCTGTGGCCTCATTTGCTCCCAGTGGTAGTGTGAGCAATAAAGATAAAGTTAGCTGGTAAATAAATAGTGAAAAAGTCCACAAAGGTACTTTTTTGAGAGATTCGCAGCCCCCTGCACTCCCTCTGTGTCTGCCTGTCTTTATTCATCATCGTACGGCAGGATTTTGGAGGATGGAGGAAGTGACAAGCAGCGAGCACTATGAGTTGGTACAGGCTGTTACATAAAGTCATGTAAACAGCATCCTGCCCTCTCTTCCACCTCTACCTCTGCACCACTCCCTCTTTCTGTTTGCTCGGGAGCCCGTTTCTCAAATCCACTTTACCTCTCCGGCTAAACTCCCCAAATCAGGCGCACTGAAGCGTCTTCTTCAGTCACATGGACACGCTTACTTATTTATATTCCATTGGACTGTCTGTGTTTTATTCAGCTCATTTTCACCATGTGGTTAAGGGTTTTTTTTTTTTCCTCCTCCTCTTCTCTCTGAACTTCATTTTCCCACACGGGAGCGAACTATTGCTTGTTCAGGCGAGCGTGAACAGATGTTGGCGCCGGGTGCCTGTGCTTATAGAAGGATCCATCCTCACGCTTTCTTGCTAAATTGAAGAGAGCGCTCTCACTCCATCCAGTTTAACCCGACTGGTAAGCAGGCCTGTAGCAGAGCTGACTGCACCTCTGCTCTCCAAAGCCGCTCTGTGCTGCAGCTTTGACAAAAGGAGGGTGAAAGTGGAATCACCCGACGGTTCACACACGGGTTGACCCCGAGCTGATCGGATATTATCCTTCACAGCTGATCCGGCTAATGTGGCAGGAATTATGCATTGTCTCCGACTCCACCCGGACCCCCGTCTCACAAAGATTAGCCCTGTTGTGTGGCCGAGTCAAGGTTAAAAAATATCTAATCAAGTTTCAATGATTACTGGAGTGAGTAAACAAATTATATCTGTGGTGAATGTGCCGCAGTCCCTTGAGGAAACTTTCCCACATACTTAGGAATAAAAACCCCACACATATCTGCTTTCTCAGGGTGATAATGACATAATTGCAAGGCCGTCCTGACAAAAAGGCCATTCATCATGTGTTGCAGAGAACTTTAAAATGGCAGCATCGATTTGTTTGGAGCGCAGAAACAGAGTGCGATGCTGGAAAAGCAGATTATCTTAATGAAAGACTGATTGTGCTCTCTAAAGTTGGGGAGGATCTTTGAGGGTTTTAACCACATTATTCAGCTCTCTTCCTGTGGCTTCCTCTGCTGCAATATTTTAAATGGAGTCACTGTTTGACTGGCAAATACATCATCAGAAATAACTTTCCCTTCCAGGGCTTGTTTTTCACAACACCTCTGATGCCTGCTGATAATTTACTAATTAATCTGATGTGACAACATGTCAACTTTCCCTCAGGAGACTTCTGGACTGTGAATGTGAATGTGAATGTGAACGAGGGGGTTATTTGCTTAGAAGAGGCCCATTACATGAAGCTCATCTCCTATTTTACCTCACTTTTCCTCTTTCACCTCCTTTTTTTCTGAGAGCGAGGATTGATTAAAACAGGAGAGTGGTTCATTAGATCCTGACAAGAGACACCATATCTGCTGAGCGCACGTCCTTGGAGAAAGCCATCTTTGCCCACGTGACTTACGGGGGAGTCGATGCCATCCCCATGGCAAACACTACCCCCCCCAAACTAATTGAAACAAGGTGCTCTGTGGCCCCGCTATCTGCCGAGGTGACAGTTATTCAGCTTCCACAAATCCGTCCATGAAAACTGAGGAGCTTGATTAAAATGTGCTTCTCTTAAGTGCTCCATCAGTGTTGTTTCCCAGAGAGAGAAAATAGCTTTTCTGTGCTACAAACAAGTTGTCACATTGGACATTTTATCTTCCTGACAGAGGAAGCAGGGCCGTCTCTCTGGCAGGTGTATATTGCCGTGTCAATCTAAACATCAGCTTCAAAATGGAAACAAAAGAGCGTTACTGCCTAATCCATGCATAATGCAGCTCGTCGGAGTCGTGCATTAGGATATATCTTGCTCTTCATGGTGACAGAGCTGTGCAGGATGTTGGTAGAAAATGTTTGATAGGTTGTTAAAAGTGACACATTTGTTGTCACTGATACAGCGTCCTGCAGGCTAAAAAAAAAGGCCCGCTATGACACCTGAATTATTGACTCCAGGAACAAAAACGTCCCCCAAAACCACCAAACTGTACCCTTTAACAAACAAAGAAACACTCATTTATCATTCCTCAGCACTTATTCTGGTTTTCTCTGAACAAACGTGCTGCAGCTATCAGCTCTGCTCACCTTTTCCCTCTCTGCAGAGAACACTAAGGCTAACATAACCGAGGCCCTCTGCTGCAGCCTTGAACAACAGCCAGCAGCCGACTCTCTCACCTGCCTCTCGTCTCAGCCCGGGCCCATCAGAGGCTGCAGGGAGGCACAAAGATGCTCTTTGAAGTTAATGAAGCATCAGCATACTTCTATACCTCCACCACCGGGTCATTATGCTCAGCCAATGTCAAGGCTGCACAGAGCACATCAAAGAATTAACAGGAAGCGCTGTGTCCGCCCCTCAAGTTCACCTCTAACAGACTTTCATTGGTGTTATCCAAACTGACTGAGAGATTCCCAGCAGCGGATCTGCATTCATAGAACTGTCTTTCCTTTGCATGGCAATACATGGAGGTGTAAGGTTAAATGCTGACACAACTGACATGCTAACATTTCACAACGTCAGCAAAGAGCATACAAGCACACGGCATCGAATGATCCTGTGTCAGGGATCTATGTTACACCTGCATGACACACAAGGGCACCAGCAGCTCTGTCCCTGTTTGTACACTCTCCTCTCCTGAAACCTGAATCAACTGTCCCCCCCTTTTTTGAGCTCCTGCAACTTGACTGGGCGCCATGTTGGAGCTGAAGCTCTGTGGTGAGCTTTAGGAAGGGAGACTGGCTCGTCTCCCACTAACTTGTCACTGTTACTATGGGAACTGGCAACATGCTTTTAAGGGCTTGTACGGGACCGTTTGGGAGTGTTTCCTAAACAGAATTTCAAGACTCTTGCAGTCCAACAGTGTAAATCAGCACTTGTAGCTTGAATCCAGGCAGCGTGTTACTACAGAGGGTACAAACAGACCGCTGGGTGCTGTGTGGAATTTGATATCCAGGATATGTGAGGACATGATGGTGTTATTTAGTCAATCTGGGCTGTTTGATAAGGGAGGTGAGGTCTGGGACAAAATACCGGTCACAATAAGGGAATGCCCCGCTTACCCTATATTCACAACCCATCTTAAAGGATGGCTCAGGACACATCAGGTCTGTAATCAGTAATTTGTATCCATTGCTGTCTCTAGGAGTCCAATGTGGAAGTGCTAAAAGCTGCAGTTCATCCAGTGTCCACTTGAGGCTGGCTCTGGAAGTACCAGAAACCACATACCATCTTTACAGCAGAAATAAAAATGTTTACAGCCTGGTACAAAAAACAAGTGTAGTCTGGATAGCTAATTTCTTGATCAGCACACACTTTACGGGGGTGATTTTTTTTCTAACGCTGCAATTTCAAAGATATTGAGATTATGAGTAAGTAAGTAAGTCAACTTTTTTTTTAGTATAGCACCTTTCACAAACATAGTTACAAAGTGCTTTACAGAGAATCAATGTCAACAAGACACAAGAACAATAAGTAAGATAATAAAGAAAGCAGACAGAATGACATCAAATTATGACAGAAGGTCAAAAGCCATAAAAAAACAAATGTGTCTTAAGCTGCTTTTTAAAAGTCTCAGTTGAATCAGCACAGCGCACTTAGGGCGGAAGACTGTTCCAGAGAGATGGAGCCACATGCTCAAAGGCACGGTCACCCTTAGTTTTAAGCCTGACACGAGGCACAGCAAGCAGACCCTGATCTGAGGATCTGAGGATATGAGTCTTCCAATGAGAGGCACGGCTGACTTGATTGACAGGCTGGAACACTGTAGCTGTTGGCTAGGAGGCTCAAAGCCCGCCTCTTTACGTCACAAGCGCTCAACAGAAGCAATATGGCTGCCGCCGCCGATTGGCCTCAAAACAGCGCTTCAGAAACAGATGGGCGACGTCACGGATACTACATCCTTATCTTATGCAGTCTATGCTCTCTCCCTGTCTCTCTCTTGCTGTGTGTGTGTGCATGTGTGTGTTATTTTACAGGTCTAATGTATGCATTTTTACTTCTGTGATACTCTGATTTGTTGGTCCATGTTTATTTGGTCCAACTCCAGACATGGCCTGTTCAGCCTGTTAATATTCAGGGTGTTGATCAGTTTGTAAGACTGTATGTTCTGTAGCTATGTAATACTGTTTGCTATATGCATTATTATTGTTTTTGTCGTAGGAAACAGCGACGTTTTTCTCCCGGACTAATTGATAATTGATCATTAACATTTCCAAAGATCGATTACAGGCAATACTTACAATTTGCATCCCTAGGATTACCCATTACCATGTGATATATTTGCCTAACAGTAATGCTATAACTACAATAATGGCAGAGTGTCCGTTCACAGAATGACAGTTCTTCTTTTCTAAAAGCAACAGCATACACTGAGGAATACGGGCTTGAGTTTTGTGTCTTACCTGCTGATATGAAAAGAGTTTTTCTCTTATCATTCATATTCTCTGAAAAATGGCCAAAAAAACCCCCACAAATTTTGCCAGGGTATGTAAACTTGTGAGCACAACTGTATCCCCTGATTTTGCTGAACGGCACTTTAATGCACTAACTTGCACTTTTGTATAACTTATATGTGAGATTCCTCTGAGCTGCCGTAGACGTCCTCCTGCTGTGGACGATCTGGACTCCAGCGGCAACAGCTTCTACGACTCGTCTCATCACTATCACCTCTCTCTCTTACTCCCCTCTATCTGTCTTTCCAGACCCAACTCGGTCGAGGCATGATGGCTGTCTAACATGAGTCTGGTTCTGCCTGAGGTTTCTGCCTGTTAAAGGAAGTTTTTCCTCACCACTGTAACTAGCTAAATACTGCGATGTGCAATGCTCATGGTGGATTAAGGTGGGGTCAGACTGAGTCTTACCCTGTCTTGAAGTTGGGTCTCTGTTCATAATTTGACATAGAGTGGTCTAGACCTCCTATGTTTGTAAAAGCGTCCTGAGATAACGTTTGTTGTGATTTGGCGCTATACAAATAAAGGTTGATTGATAAAGATTGATGTGTTCTTGTGATGTGTTGTTGTTTTTATTGTCATGCTATCATGATGTGCTGTTTCCACGTGTTATGAAATGTTCATTAATATGCACTGTCCCTTTAAATAAATACATAAATACAATAAATAGTATGTGGTGTAACTTTTAATATCAAGTTATTCCACCCAAAGGAGAAATGACAAGCTTTCAGGAGTAGAATCTCTGCATTAATGGGTAATTGCAGGTCTCTAAACAATGTGTAACAATTAAGTGTTGTAATTATTGTAACATTCAGATTAAGAGGAAGTAACAAGTGCCTCCCGCTGAGAGCCGAGATTGTTTTCACAGCTTCTGGATCGATCATTACATTCCCTGAAACCTGCCGCTGAACAATCTTCAAACCTTTAAAGAACAAAAAAAAAAGAAAAAGAAACTGCAGCTAAAAATAACAGCATTTAAATGCTGACAAATTGTAACTGAATGCACTCACATTATGAACCCACGCATTGTTCACCTCACTCACTGAATAAAATTATACAAACAAATGATGAGAATAAACAGAAAGACTTCAGGGACAATAGCAACGTGGTTTGTTAATTTAAGCAATCAATGAAAAAGCAGAAATAGAAAATGACTCTGGTGCCTTTGTTTTGCCTTTGCAGAGAGAAACAGCACTTTATGCCCAACAGTACAAACGCTCTACAACACCACTTTTCAACAGGAGCTGGTGCAGGGTGATTTCCTGACAGCAGATTACTTCCTCACTTTCCTGTCTGATACGTAACACTGCTCAAGCTCCTTTGAGATTTTGATTATCCCACTGCTATCCCGCCTACTTCGTATTGACAACTCCTCACAGTGCACGGTAATGATATCACATCCTGCAAAGCTGCTTTGTCCCAGTTTTTTTTACTATTACAGTAAAAGAAGAACACGCTGAAAGAAAGGAAACAGGAAGGTATGCAATGATACAGTAAGGCACAGCTGTTCACTTCACAGCAAGCGCAGCCTTCTCAGAGACGCAACATGAGTCAACATGCAAAAGCAATGCAAGTTAGAACACCCCCGCTTCCCAGAAACAAGGCAGCACAATGAGCGAGGAGGGAGGGGGGAGAAAAAAGTCTTTCCAATCCGACCAGAGCAAAACTGTGACAGTCTCCCAATACCACACACACACAGCTGGGACCAATAGAGGATGATTCCCACTTCTGTCGTACATTTAGCGAAGTGGAATCTGGTATATATTGAAGAGAAAAATATTCTCTCCTATGGATAAGAACCCAGAGGAACCACAGTGCGTGTGTGCCAGCAATTATGTGGAAGGCGAGAGAACTGAATCAGTTTTGTTCAGCATTTTGTTTTTCCTCAGAAGACAGAAGAGACAAAAGAGCGAACACAGAGCTCGACTACAGAAGAGGCTGTTTGGAGAAATGTGAGCGTGATGCGAGCAAACTATGATCAATACAGCACCCTCACCTCAAACCCCCATTTTTCCTTGATGTTATTTTAAGCGCTGATAATAGGCCTGCTTTATATCGCTCCCACACATGTGCCTGGATGCGAGGCAGGTTCTGGGTGGGAGGGGGCGGCTGTTGTGTTCTCACACTGTGTGCCGGAGCTCTGATACACAAACACAGGCGCTTCTTTTTCTCCTCCATCTCACCCAGCCACACAGTGCAGCAGGGGGTCGCGCAGCTGGGGCAGGTGGGAGCTGCGTTGAATTCATACACAGACACTCTGCTACAATCAGCTGGTCTCTGCACGTGCAAGGAGTTTGGCTTTATTTGGTAGAATGAGGGGGTCTGATGGTTGCTTTGTCAAATCCTCAGTAGGGTGCTGTGTTGATTCCAGCCATGCCAGAGTTAAGAGCCAGAGAAAGGAAAAACGACCGCTTCTTAAAACCTACCTGTGATGTTGACGTCCACGACGCCAGTGCGAGTCCCGATGCCGTTGGTGGCGTCACACACGTACGTGCCGGCGAGGTCGTAGGTCACGGGCCCCTTGAAGAACAGAGTGTTGTTCTTGATCTCCACATTACTGGGCAGAGAGCCGTTCAGGCTGCAGGGAGAAAGAGAGAGAGAGAGAGGCGATATTACAGAGACTGTAAAGACGCTGGATTACTCCAGACCACAGCAGAAAAAAAACACAGAAATTCGTCTCCCAGAAGCAGCAAAGCAATTCAAACTGCATGAAAAATACAGTCTCCACTGCCAAACAAACCTCCATGTGTGTGTGTGTGCATGTGAGTTGGAGTGAGATAAATACCAGGAATATTTGACAGCACTGTATTTCAGCCATCATCCATCAAGTCCAAACAAAATTATGGAGGACAGAGACTCCCAGCAGGCCCAAACAGGTAAGACATAGCTGATGCCCGGGGACACAGGCCTTTTTGGCATGTGGAATACAAAACACACATTGCAAGGAGGAAGGGGGGCAAGCGAGTAGGGGGTTTCTCTCCTCGACTACAGCACCGTTCACATGGCTGAACTCAAAACTCAGGGGAGCTGTCGAGAGAGGCAGCTGATCAAGCGATAAATACAGAATCCACCAAATGCTGGGCTGTCAATGAGAGCCAGAGCCCCGATTTCTCCTGCCTGAGGTGTTTGTCTTCATGCTCTGCTATCTCTGCGGTGTTCAGACCTGCTTGTGTCCTTTGATCAGGTCAGCACACTTTGAGGTCACGGATCACGAGCACAGCAAAACCCCTCGTTCTATTATCTGGACTCTTTTTTTTTTTGGTTTTAATGGAGCCTGGAGGCTGAAGTATCACATTTCATGACAATTAGTCGTTTCCTGTTTCCCTCGATCGGCTTCATCAGCCGCTCTAAATGGATCCAAGTCGAGCCACAAACGTGACTGATTATATGAAGAAGCTCTCTGCTGTGACTGTGGTGACACTTTTGGTTTCTTTAAACAACAAAGTGCTGCAGAGACTTTTTCCTTCCTTCACGTCGCTGCAGTGGGAGAGAGACACTTTGCGATCGGCTTTTGTTGCCAGAACATTAAAAGCAATGTGATGCTCCATTTATCACACAGAGAGGAAAAAAAAAACTTAATGACATTATGGAGAGGCAACAAAATTAGGTCTCATGCTTACAATGGCCACACATCAAGCACTTGAGCTGCACTAAACAGGCTCTTCAAAGACTCAGTGATGAGCAATTTGTTAATTAATCGATCATAAAATGTCACTTAGAAGGAGCACACGTCCCTCTGTGGTTTAATGTTTCTTGCCGAACACATTTTCAGGACAAGTCAGGACAAAAAGGAGTATTTTCGTCCCCCGGAATCAAAGTGACCACAGTTCAGAACAAAAGCAATATACGAGGAGCTGCCGTGTTGCTTCTCACATGCCACTCCGGTGATGGAGCCGCAAACAACCCTCCATACTGTATGTCACGATTCAATAATTGGTTACCTTGTGAGCCGCCATCTAATGCTGAGTTCTGCAAAGCCCAATTGATTTGCTGCAGAATGAAAGGCTGGCAAACTGCGATTCACCACAGATCCTGCCGCCATGTCTGCATTTGTATGAGACATCAGAGTGTGTGCATGCATGTGTGTGTGTGTATGTAGGGAGCCTGAGGGCCAGTGAAATGAAAGACTAACAAACAGCTTGAGAGTGATGCAGATTCTTTGGTGCCTGGCTGGCCAGCTCATGATGTGTGTGTGTGATGTGTGTGTGTGCAGATGTGGGTGTGTGGAGGGCTGGGTGAGGGGACTCAAGAATACAACACATCAAAGCGGCTTCCTGATTCACTATAAGCTGCGTGATGGTGTGGAGGAGGCAGAGAAAACATACTGTATACGCTTAGAGGCCAAAATGTTTCCCTTTCTAATTTTTAATCAGGTCTAAAAATACGAGAGTTCACATGAAACAGGCAGCTGATTAGAAGAAGTGGTGAGATTCATTAAGACAAGGGAAATGAAGATCACTCTCTGGACCTCAAAGTGTCTTAAGTAGCAATAAAGGACGATGTCTTTAATCAAACGTGCGTCTGTTTCATTGCCCTCAAAGTGCCTCACATTCATGTTTAATGTTTAATGTAGGAGATCTGTCTTTGAGGAGATAGTGACAACATTAGCAATACTCAGTGACTGCTTACATTAAAAAAAGGACATCAGCTTGCATAGCCTCAGTCAGCTCTGCTTCAGATATCATTAGAAGGAGCATTAAGTTATCTTTGAGTTAAATCCACAGCTTGAAACCCAGAGTTCACCTGAGGAGGATTTTCACTGACATAAACAACACAGTAACATTTACACAACAGAGATGAATAATCTAACTATACACTTTAATAATAGAGGGCTCAGGGGTGATCACAATAACACCGCTTCTGTATTTATTGAAATTCATATCTGTGAGTACCTGAAGATGCACTGAGAGTTGGTGAATGAAGGGAAAAAACAAGTCAGCACACAACTAACTGAGTTACTTAAGATGATAAACAACACATCCCCCCACTTACTGCTCCCACTGCCCACTCCTAACGACCATACACACTTAAAACAGACTGCACAATGAGCGCCTTACAAACTAACTTTTCTAGAAACAAACAACAAAGTTCAATCGGGGCCAAGCGGCAACCTCCGGTCTCAAAATATGAAGCCAATGCGGAAGTGTTGCAAACTGCAATTCATCAAGCATCCACTAGAGGCTGGCTGCAGAAACACCAGAAACCACATACACACCAATTCAAAGAAGACAATCTTTGCAGCAGAAATAAACATGTTTACAGCCTGGTTCAAAAAACAGCTTGGGTTTACGTTGCTAATTTCGGCAAACACTGTACAGGGGGTGATTAATTTTCTAAAGCGACAGTTCAGGAGATATTAAGATTAGAGTTATGCCCAAATAAGGACATGACTGACTTGACTGACAGGCGGGAACACTGTAGCTGTTGGCTAGGAGTCTCAAACCCCGCCTCTTTACCTCACACTATGGCTGTTTTTTAAACTGCCTGCTACCTACTACATACTGCGTTTGAATTTAGCATGTTGGGTTTGGTCTGCAGGATGCTGAGCCAGACGTCACTGGATTTCCAGTTTCAGAAAGCGGAAGTAAACAACGGCCGAGCTGATAGAGAATCTGGCTTCTTCAGCATCACTTATGATTTAAAAAGATAAGAAGTGGTTTATATGTGATTTAATAATTTTCACAGCACCTAAAAACCATAGACTGTATAAAATATGGATGTAGTAGCCGTGACGTCACTCATCTGTTCCTGAGAGCTGTTTTGAAGCCAATCGATGGGGGCAGCCTTATTGGAAATGTGGAGCTCAACCAGGCAGAGTGTGACGTAAAGGGGCGGAGTTTGAGCCTCCTAGCCAACAGCTATGTGTTCCCAACCGGGAGTCAAGTCAGTCATGCCCTTATTCGGGCAAAAACTTGTAATCTTAATATCTTCTGAACCGTCGCGTTAGAAAAAAAATCACCGATATAGAAAATTAGCTACGAAGGGCCAAGCCGTTTTTTGAACCAGGCTGTAAACATGTTTATTTCAGCTGCAAAGATCGTCTTTTTCCCCATTCATGTCTATGTGGTTTCCTGTTTCTGCAGCCAGCCTCAAGGGGATTCTCGATGAATTGCAGTGCATAACAATTCCACGGTGCATGGGCTTCATATTTTGAGACCGGAGGCTGCCGCTTCCTAAAAACGGAGTTCCCCCTATCAATAAAGAAGAAGAAAATAAAGAGAAACGAGCGCTGTGCATTATGGGAAACAGTACGTGAGGGAGACTGGTCCAATGCATACTGAGAAATTTCCCAAATCAGGAAGACATCAGGGGAGTTTTGGCATTCTGCAGATTTTGCTTTTGTTCACATACTGCATTCCACATACTGAATTGTGGCCAAATCAGTATGTACTGCTAGTATAATAGGCAGTTTCAAAAACAGCCTAAGTTTGGTTGAGTTCAGCATTACCAATTGGCTTCAAAACAGCGCTCAGGAACAGATGGGTGACGTCACGGATACTACGTCCATTATTTATACAGTCTATGATCAGGGCGTACGTCTTTCCTAGAGTTTCTGCTATTTCAGTCATCCTTCATGTTTTCTTCAAACCTCCTGTGGGGAGCTTTTTGGGGGTTACACAACAGACTGAACATTAAACATTCATTCACATTCACAATGAATAGATCTGACCATCAAAAGTCTGCAGGATGAGATTTTTTTTGTCAGAGGACAAGATGAGCTAAGAGCACTTTGTTCTAAAGAGGCGCCAACATTGACAGATACTGGAGTTCTTCACAGAAGCTTGAAGGACTGTTTATATGCTGAGGGTTTCTCCACGCTCATCAAGTTGGAGGAAACAAAGCGCGAAAAGTAAATGCAGATGGTTCAATTTAGTTTTATGGGTTCTTTCCTTTATTTTGAAATCTGGCTTTCACACTCACCCGAATGAATAATGAAACATAACCTCACTGAATACCAGGAGTTCTTCAAACAACTGGAGGTTTCAGGGAAAAAAATTGGGGTCTGTTTTAATAATCATTGGATCTGGCTACACCTCATGTGTTGTATTTATCTTTCTGTGTGTGTGTGTAGTAGTAGTGTGTGTGTGTGTGTGTGTGTGTGTTTATGTTTCAGTGTGACGCAATCCTGCCGGCCTGTTCTGGATCGTTCCGTCACAGCCTTGTGCTGACCTCCACAGCAGAGCCCAGGGGAACCTTCACAACAGATTTGGCATCTCATTTTCAGTGCAGCGATGGCCGTCCCCTCGTATCTGTCAGCACAGTGCCCTCGTCTTTCCAGATCACATCTCCTCAGCCTCCTCCTCCTCCTCCTCTCCTTCCTTCCTTATCCTCCCATATCTGCCTAAATCTCCCTGTGCCCCCCTTTACAAGAAGAAAACCCCATCAGGTCAAAATCGTCTGCATCTTGTCGTCTTGTTTTGCCGCTGTGTGTGTGTGTATCACCGTTTCTGCCCTGAGAGAGAAATCTATGCAAAGGAGAAAAAGAGGAGAAAAAAAGACTCCTCATGCCTCATTAAAATCCAACAGCGGCCTGTAGAGTAGATACAATGAGACCACAATGGTCTATTAATCCACATCCACTCATGTCCAATGACATATTTCTCAACCCATCCTTCACCAAGCAATTATAGGACAAATTGCTACATTTATCTCTCAATTTTACCGTATAATACTTTCATTTAAAACTGTGATACGCTCAGAAAAGTTTGTTAATATTCAAAGAGGGGCTGCACAGACTTCTTTCTTCATTCGCATCTGACATCGAATTGCAGAAAAAGTTTGATCAAGGCAAATTGTACAAACATTTCTGCTCTCTAGTTGTTGTTTTCTTCCATGTCTCTGTGCTTATATATTCAAACAGCATCATTTCTGCACGACCAACTTTCATGCCATTACTCAAAGCAGTGCAAACCCGCGGTTATTTAGTGACTCCCCGAGGCTTTGAATACATGTTTGTATCTCCTCTCGCTCATGTATTTGCAGTGATAGTCTCAGAGGCAGAAACACTGATGTCAGCCCTGCGGTATGTCAGCCTAATCCAGGACTCTTAGTCCGGCTCTGTGTGTGTCAGGGACAAACCGCTGCTTTCTACTCTCTCCTGAGAACACAGCAGCACTCACAATGAGGCTTCCCTGTCCCCTCTTACCTGTGTGCAGGTCCTCACACTTCAAGGCAACAAAAAAAAAGCCCCAAAGCATGCGAGCTGTGGTCTGTTTGCATTTATCTCTGTGTATCTGTGAGTATCAGGCAGATAGGGGTGTGTGTTGCAGCAGTAATAGGCCCATTGTGCTCTGCCTCAGGTCCAAGTCTTATCTTCATTACAGGTTTTATAAACAAACATTAAATGGAGACACATTTCTGGAAATGATGGAGGAAGTCGGGGTGTTTTTATCTCTGAAGATGACTTTTTTTTGTGTGTGTATATAAATGCTTTGGAACAAATGTTGGAGAGAAGTCAGCTCCATTTTTATTAAGCCCTTCCATAAGATTGCTTTCCTGTTTCTTTGTAAGCCCTCCACACACACACACACACACACACACACACACACACACACACACACACACACACACACATATACAACTCTTTTTGTCAGTGAGAAAGCAACACGTAGCCACGCTGTCTGGTCCTGAGAGCCTTAAGGACTTTTGTTAGGGTTTAGTCAGACTCACAGCTTCCACTGGTAGATGGTGACAGGGGGGTTTGCGTCGGCCTTGCAGGTCAGCTGGACGTTCGGGCGGTTCAGGTACCAGTTTCCATCAAAGCCCTCGATCTTCACCTCAGGTTCAACTGCAAAATGAGGAAACAGAACAAAGTCAAATCACACCAACACTCTAGAGTATCAACAGTTTCATCTGTGCAACTTCCTCAGTTACTGTAGTTAGGGTTAAATCCAGTTTTAGTGTAAATAATGACTGGTAAGAAATGAAATCCTACCAGAAGTTAACTTTTACATGCATTTGGAGCAAGATGTTTCATGATGTTGGCTCTTAGAATTAAGTGAAGTTGACTTAATATTTAAAACTTTATTTAGGGGCGCCGTTGGCCTAGTGGTTTAACCCTCAAAGACCTAGACAGCCATCGGCGGCTTCTTGTTCTTAAATGTTTGATAACTTTTGAACCGCTAATCCAATCAACAAGCTTTAAAAACTCAGTTACAGGTAAATTCTCAGCTTTCCATTGATACCACATTTTTCTCATTCAGCATTTTCAAAGTAAATTCAGGAGAGTCTGGCGCCCTCAAGGTCTCTAAGGATTTTACCACTTGTCCTCCCCTACTCTCTACTCCCTACATTTCCTGTCTCTCTTCATCTGTCCTGTCCATTAAAGGCGAAAATGCCCCAAAAATGTAACTTTGAAAAAATAAGAACAACAGTGAGGGTTGCCAGTCTCTGGTTACTTTGGTCTGGAAAGTGTACAAACCCTCTGCTTTCCAAGTATCCTAAATGTTGATCCAGCATCTGCACACTGCTCTAAGTTGGCTTTTGACTTTGTTCTTTGTTTTTATAAATGATCAGAAGAGTAGAAGATTTGTTAAAATATATAAAAAATAAAAATAAAAATAAACTTTATTTCATGCCAAAAAAAAACTTTGGCAAAACTTGATTTTTGGACATTTCTAAGTGGGAGTCTGGTTCATATTCAGCAGCTCATTTGCTTCCTTTCCTCTTCTCTTTGTTGAAATGGAAAAGTTTCAGAGCCGTGTTTACACGAGGAGCTTGTTTACTGTAAACTGTGGTGATCGGTTTACACTTTCAGCAGGAAACATCTTTAGTGCATGAGAACATGAAATCTAGGTGAAGAAATGTCCAGGCTCAGTCAGACAAACAAAAAAAAAAAGTAGTGTTAACAAGGAAGCATGTGTTTCTTTACACTGCACGTTGAGCACCACGCTGTCTGTGATCCTCTCGCTCCGGTACGTCACGATACACGTGAGCTTCTGTCTGTGGGTCTCTCGGCTCGGCACCACCACGTAGTTGCTCCGTACAGTCACCGTCCCGTTCTGGTTGCGGGTCTCCTGGAAAGTTGCTTCTCCCTTCAACCTGGTGTCCCATTTGATCACACTTGGAGGCTTCCCGTTGGCTGACACGCATGTGGCGACGGTCATCTTGCGTTTCTGAGCTCTTGCCACGATGGTGGGGGTTGTCAGGGTCATACGCGTCATGGGCCGAGCTGCAGAGAAGAAAAGAGTGAAACAATGAAGCTAATTAAAGCTCATCAAACAGAATGAATGTATGTTTTCTACATTGTCTTCTCATGTTGGTGTCTAAATTTATCTTCCTCACCTACAATCAGCTTTGAAGTAAATTAAATTGAGGGGATGAGGGATGAAAACAAGGTTGTAACTCAAATCAGGGTAAGTATTGCGTCTTTCTCTTCCTCAAAGCTGAGGCGGTTGTCAAAGCCCTCACAGATGTAGAACCCACTTGCCTACCCAAATGCACAGTCATCCAATTTGAATCCTTTGTGAGTTGCCAATTAGCAATCTACTCTTGGTACATCAAAAGGAAGGCTTGAGCTGGAGCGAATGCACAACAGAGAGAGAGAGAGATAGGCCGTGAAGAGGCCTCTTTGAGCGCTGCTGCTCGGTTATCTGCACCCAGGTTTTTGCCGCTCACTGAGCCGCAGAAGCCTAAAAAGACCTGAGAGGCTCAGTGACACAAAATAGGGACTGGGAGCTGACAAGCAGCCCGGCAACAGGGACTACTTAAGCCAAGTGTTTCTTCTTTTACTGGGACTTAATGGAAAACACACCAACACTTAATTTCTAATTAGGTCTCTAATCAGAGGCAGCGCAAGACCTTTTCAAAGCTGCCTCTTTCCAAGATAAACTGCATCTCAAGGCGCTCCTCTTTTTCCCAGAAGATGAGATTATTCAAACAAATTACATACTCTGAAGTGGCCTCATTGATTTCCGTCTCACCTGCCATTTTTATTGACCGCTCTCTGGAGCACTTTCCCATTTTTACAAAAGCAAAATAAGAGCGGTATTAAAGGACGCGACATCCCCAGTCTTCACCGTATGAGTTTGTCAAAATGATTTTCACTCCTGTGCTGATCATGCAACACTCAATGACAAGGTCCTCTGAGGAACGAGAGCCCTGTTGACTGTCCACCAATCACAGGCTGGGACTTTTTTTACTGTAAACAACACGGTCTGAGCTGCAGCTTTAACAAAGAGGGAGCATCTGGTTTGAGGTGTTCAAAGGAACTCAGACTGGTTTATGACAGAGCCTGTAGCAAAAGTAACATTGCAGGAGAAGAGCTGTGAGTGTTTTCTTGTTCCTTTCACTAAAAGAGGACATCTTCAGTTTGACCCTTTGTTATCTGATTCACTGAACTTTCTCTGCCTAGAGTCAAAGAGAGATTCAGGGGATGGATTGTGCATTCCTCAGAAACTCATCAGACCAGCAGTAACATGTCCGAGGATATTACTCCTTAACCTTTTGTTAACAGTTGCATGTAGGAGCTTGAAAATGACCATTTACAGAGCAAGGCATGTGGAAACGTTCATATGAAAGGAACCAGACTTTGGTATTTTCTGTTTTCACTATTGTTGCCTTTCACCAATGTTAAATAAATACAATGATTCTCCAAATTTGGTAAATAAAGTATTCTTGAAACAAACCTCAGGATTAAGTCTTCAGTTGTGGGCTGAGGAAACATATTTCTTACGCTAAATACACAATTTAAGAAACCAAGCTGATCATGGGCGAAATGTAAGACCACAAATGTGAGCGCAGAGGGTTTGGCTACTCTCAGCTTATTCATAGTTTATGTTTTGGGGATTCATGTTTTCCACAGGCAGGCAACATTTTGATGAAAATATTGATGCAGCTCTTCGCCTTTAATTCGTTATTTCCAGAGTTCACACTTCAGAGATGCATGTTCGAGCTCCTTAAATTCAAAGTTTATGCAAAGTAAAGCATGAAGATAAATCAGATGTGGACGTGAAAGAACAAAGAAAAGTTGCAACCAAGGAAAATAAAGGTTATTTTGCTCAGATTTACATCTGTGAGAGTGGGTGTGTGTGGTTTCTTGTTGCAAGAACACCAAATATTTGTCAGTACTATCTTTTGAAATGTAAGGTGTGGTGGATTAATCAAAACCAGAGCATTTCACAATCTCCATCCAAGTTCTTACCAAACACTGTGAGGTTGACCGTGTTCTCCCGGTTGCCTGCGGGGAACGTGGTGTACTCGCAGATGTAGGCGGCTTCATCAGACAGCTGCAGGTTGGAGAAGATGATGGTGGTGTCCTCCAGCGAGGGCGTGCGATGACGGACCGCCGCCTGCTTGAAGCTCACCCGCTCCTTGAACGGCGGCAGAACAGACACGCCGAGAGCCGGGTTGGCGATGGCCACGTTCTGTTTGGTGCCGTTGACTTGCTTCTGCCAGGTGACTTGAGAGATCTTGACTGGAGGGTTACTGTTGCTGAAGATGCAGCGCAGCTCAACTTGTGAACCCACAAAGCCGGACTTACTGGAGTCCATCTGTACCATCTGTCCGTGGCCAGCTAGAAGTAACAGACAAAGAGAGAGAGAGAGAAAAAACATTTAATTACGATTAACAAGTGTCCAAGGCAAAGCCAAACACTCCAGTCAATAGCAAGTACATGCACTGAAAGCCAAGGAGTCAATTCCGCCTGGTGAGTAGTACATGCACGCACAATGATCGCAGTCAAGCTCATGGATTGGAGCCACACACTCCTGCTTTGTCGCACAGTCTGCTCCGTGTACATCAGAGTAAAGAGTTGCTACATGGTGGAGGTTTTGTGGAAAGCAGCGGGAGTTATTAACATAATAGCCACATCCATACAGGCCCTGTCTCCGTGCACAAGGGTCCTGTTTCTGATGAGATGGAAGGGCCGAGCGAGAACCAATGCATCACTAATGAATGAGTACAAGGGGCGGTGAGTTGAAGCCAAGTCATCGTCTGCCGTTCTGCCCTCCACACACCCCAGCAACACACTGGCTGGCCCATTGTAATTTTAATTACTTTTTACTCCCTAATACTTCAATGACTGCCTGGAGCTCCCATTAAGAGAAACAATGTGCAGTCCGGTGGAAGCACTCAAAACAGTGAGAACACACACATAGGCTATATAAAAAAAAAAACAAGTCATTATTCCCCTTTCCACACAATCTGAAGCTGTGAGGAGTTTGGAATAAAAAAAGGTCAATTATTAAAGAGAGACCTAGAGTAAACCCGCCTGCGGTTCGGTCTTACATAATATGTTGACCTCTTGATTAACTCAAGTGTCAACATAAGCTGCTCCCTGCTTAGCTGGTCTGCTTTTCTTTCAAGCTGGAACAATTAGCTGAAAGAAAATAAACAACTCTGACAAAATAAGATGATTAATCAACCCCTCGAGTGATTGATGAAGCAATCAGTCAAACATGTGCTTGGTTCAGAGGAAGATTTGCTGCTTCTTTGTGTTGGGTTTGGGACCAAGATGTAGGCAATACAAGCTATTTAAAGATGCTTTTTGGGGCCAGGCATGAAGATTTTTAACAATTTTAAGGCATTTTGTGTCAAGAAAAACACACTAACTATGAGTGTATTAATGTCTGTGTGAAAGGGAGACATGATGTAAAGGTGCTACATCAGAAAAGCACTGTTTATTCACTAATTTACCTCATGAGCAAAAACTAATACAATAGAATTCAAAGCAAGAAGCAACACTGACTGACTAGCCTAAAGGTAACTTTATATATACATATATGTATTAAGAGAGAGAGAGAGAGAGAGTATGCATAGTATGATAGTATTTGATGATTTCAATGTTCACCCACACCTGCACATGAGAGAGAGAGAGACCTGTTGCTTCTAATCAAAGTAGAATACAACATCTTCATGTATACCTACATAAACATATACTTTTTATTAAATAGTTCACCTGTGTGTTTCCTAAATTACTTTAAAATCACAAAGACATGATGTGGCTTAATACCTATCTTGATATAGCTATTATGGAGCTCTCAGTGCTCCAAGATGCACGGAGCCACAGGAACCACTATCTCATCCTGGTTAAAATCCATAACTAATTTCAAAGAATATGTCCAACTTTATGATTTAACTGAGCATTATTACGGTATTACTTGACCATTTCCTTCTGTTGTTGTCTTTATTTGTATTTACATTAATGTTATAAATGATGTCATTGTCACTATTCACTTCCTTTATCACTGTGAATACAATATTCCCTGTTGTTATCATACAGAGATCTATTCTGAGGTGGGGTGGGTTGGGGTGGGTGTCGCCATACCTTCTTTTATTTTATTTAATTTTTTCTTTGTTTTACTTTTTGTTATGCCTTGTCTTACCCTATACAGTTGATATTTCATTGTGTTGCATATCTTTAAAAACAATTAAAAATTTGATCGCAAAACAAAGACATGATGTGCACTCTTTCCCAAGCGGCAACCTCCTGTCTCAAAATATGAAGCCCATGCAGAAGTGTTAAAAACTGCGATTCATCAAGTGTCCACTTGAGGCTGGCTGCATACGCACCAATTCAAAAAAGACGATCTTTGCAGCAGAAATAAACATGTTTACAGCCTGGGTCTACGTCGCTAATATCTCTATCGGCACACACTGTACGGGGGGTGAATTGTTCAGACGATATTAAGATTACAAGATTTTGCCCAAATAAGGACATGACTGACTTGACTGACAGGTGGGAACACATAGCTGTTGGCACGTAGGCTCAAACCCCACCTCAAATACTAAGTTTGGTTGAGTTCAGCATTACCAATATGGCTCCAATACTGGCCTCAAAACACCCCTCAGGAACAGATGGGTGACATCAAGGATACTACGTCCATTGTTATACAGTCTATGATTCAGAGTAAAGTATCATGCAAAGTGTTTATAACCTTCTATTTCCAACAACTTGAGAGTCTTGAGTGCAGAACAGTGTCTTTGTTTTACAACTGATCTGTGGTCTGAAATGGCTGCAGCACTTCAGTAACACATCTGTTCATGCTGCAGGGCTCCTGCATCCCGTTGTCTACGACACATCTTTGTTATCTCAGCCTCTGATTTATGTTCCTCACCAGGTGAAGTCTGATGATGTCCCATTTCCTGGTCGGACAACCCCTGGCTGGGGCTTGTATTTACAACCAGCCTCAGCTATAATTATCTCCTGCTATGGAGGGGGCAGGATACCCACAGGAGGAGGAAAGACTGAAATTCCTCCGTTAATCACATCGGACTCATAAAGCCACCGGTGAATCAGATCATAAACACAGGGTAAAATATGCTGTGGCCTCAAGTGAAGGGCTGGGGGCTTACACACACACACACACACGTTGCCACAAATGCAGCGGCTCTTTAACGCTGAGTTAGTGCATCGCAATGATGGATAATCACTGCGTTCTGAGATTAAGTTTCCACAGGGGGCTCTAAAATGTGGAAGAATACGTGAGAGAGATCCATTTGTGCACACACTGATGGAGTCTATCTCCAACTGTACATGGATCTGATGCGAGGATAAGGGCGGGGGGTTCAGCGCCTGCGTGCTGTCAAACTGTTGAAGCAGCAGCAGCAGCAGTGACTGTTATAAAGACATTTCTTATAAGAACTATAGGCAGGCAGGCGAAGGACACCAAAGCAAAACATATGCATGAAGAGAGGGAAGGGTTGGCGCAGACTGGAGACCATTAAGGTGAACAACGTACATCTTTCCATCTTTCACGGCGGGTGCACAACTTCCAGGCCGGGAAGCAATGCAGTACCACAGAAAGGCAATTTCTATCCATTGTTATGTGCTTTCACTCAAGTACAGCACCCCCTGCCTACATCTAATCATATAAAAAAACAAAGTGACAACCTTTTGCAGTTACTGAGTGCACATCATCTTTCATTTCCGTCTGACCACATCAGCAAGACTCTGTCTATAGAGATTTAAACTTTGGGGATTTGAAGATGACAGATTGATTCGCTAATACAGTTTGACAGGAAGGACTGGCAACCTTGTCATCCGCACCTTGAGAAACACCTGTGTCCTTGTGCACCCCGGGCCAATGCTTTACCCCGTTTAATCACAGCTTGGATTAGCAGACCTGGCAGCTATAGTATGATTTTTTTTTGAAACAGCAAACACAATTTACTGTGTGACAACAATAGTTAAAGTTTAATCTTAAGTCACAGAGAAAGTGAGGACAGGAGGGCTGGAGGAACTCATAAATATGTACCTGGCAAGATCTCACCCACTCGAATGCTAAAACAATAGTGGCAGGGTCTGGCTGTGTGAAAAGCTGCAGCCCCTCCCTCCCTCACTCTGCCCTTCATCCTTTGAGGCTGATGCTCCCAGCTCACATTGAACCAAATAAACAGCAGCTCGCACAAATGGAAACCAGAGGAAAAGGCATGATTACACAGCCACAGAGCACAAACCCCCCTCCCTCCTTTAAGGACCAGGGACGCCCACGGGGACCCCTTTCACTCAAGGACTGGAGGAGTCCTTGGCTGAGCTCACAGCCGAAGCTGTAATTACAGACTACACCACAGAGCGGCAAAGCCAAGCAAGAGCAACAGCCACATACATGCAAGAGGCATTAAGACGGCGGATTCTGTGAGAGTTATGAGAAGCAGCGGTGCAGAAACAGAGGAGCAAAACAGCAGAAAAAAAAAGGAGACAAGCAGAGAAGTGGAGATGCAGAACTGTGAGAGGGAGAGAGAGAAAGAGAGAGATAGGCAGACAAAGAGGAAGGCGGAGCTTTAGGGAGATTTGTAGGTGTGCTTCTGGTTTGAGTCTGGCCAGCGTTGGCATTTGAGCTGCTGTTGCTTTGTTCTCACACTGACAAGAAGGTGACTGGGGGACAGTCATGCTCCAATACACCTGAGGCTACACACTGCTGTGACAGATGCCAGTAAAGAGAGGAGCCCATTTCTGGAAGGAAACGCAGCAACACAACAAATAAACATGGCAGAAAGTGTGCCCAGGCTGGCAGAATATAAAAAAAACAAGGAAGAGTGGCTCGATTCACTCCAGGTGAGCTGTATGGATCAAGGGGGACATAAGGGGAACTATTAAAACAGCTGCTGTGCCGTCTGGCCCTGTGCTGATAGCAAGAGAGTCACAAGGCCTCGGCACAGAGCTGTGCACACAACATTCAACTGTAATAAGATCTGGGCCGCCAGGCAGCAAGGAGAAGCATGTGCTTTGTGATGTTTGCATATGGTGCATTGGACAGTGTGCGAGCATGCTGCACAGAGAAGAAAAAAAAAAAAAACAGCTTTCATTCAAATAACCTTCCTAATGTTTGTGGAAAACATCCAGGAAAATAAAAACCTGCAAGGCAATCTCCACGGCAAATGCTGCTTAAAACAAATGCCGAGGGTTGAATGTGTTTAAATCAATCAAAGGTTTTTATTACCCACACAGGAAAACAAACACAGAGATGAAAAACAAGCTTGATTCCTTTCTGTAACAAATCAAAAATGAATGAGAAACATGACATTAACTTTTAATATTTGCTTTTTGTCTCTGCCGCAGAGAAAAGAGAATCTAATTAAAGTTTCATGCTAAATATACTACATTCATTCATCTTGTTTGTTCCCACGTATTCTTCAGTATAATGTAAACCCAGAGCTTATTCTACATATAAAACAATAACAACACTATAAAAACTCCAACTGAAAATCTCTCTCTCCCTCTTAAAGCCAGAGAAGCTTCTTTTTCTATAAAACAACTGCTATTTGGCAGCTCATCCCGCCATGGATATGTAACAACATTGTCTTTTTTCCTCTTAGCTGAACTGGCCAAAAACCAACAACATTTCTGAAGACAATTATTGGCTCGTTTGCCATTACTTTGGCCGAGCTCCTCCAACAGAAATCCATTTGTGTCTGAGTCACATAAAGTTCAGAATAATTCACCTCTCGCTGCAGCAATGCGAGGGAGGCAAAGATTAAATAGGACTTGATGCATATCTCAGAAGAGGCGCTCATTAATGTCTTGCTATTTTAAGCCGCACCAGGCGAACTTGGCAAAGAGTCGGTCCCAAATGGCAGCGAGACGTCGCTGTTTGAAGTTCTGAAGACTTCAAAACCCAGAAAATGTGTAATGTGATGTCGTTAAAGCGGCATCTTTTTCTTGGACTTAAATGTTGTCCTCTCAGCAGCTTTTAGGGAGGAGAGAGTGAAGAGTGAACACTTATCATTTCATGTCAACTGAAAGGATTTTTTCTGCTTTTGTCCACGACTCTGTTATCGACGCTTGTAATCTCAAGCGAGTTGAAGCTTTGACAACACAGTGTGTGGAGATAACTGTGTGTTTTAGCTGATGCATTAGATGTATTTTGGTAAAAACATCGCTCAGAGCAGCTTCCAAGCTCATCATCATAAGACACATCATCTCCTCGATATGCTTTGGTTGCTCTTTTGTTTCTTAAGTGGGATGCTGGGAGATAAAACATGGCTTGAGCCACTCGGGGATAATGACTGTTTAATGAAGCCCCAGTTCCCACGGCAATGGCACAGGCCTCTGTGCTCCCCTATTCATGACCACACATGGGGTGTTAAGGGGGAGTCCAAATCTTCACACAAAAACCCTCCCATTAGCAGCTTGTTTATTCCTCTGCTGGAACATTTTTCTGTCTGTTTTCATCTGTGGTATTTTCCTTATGTTCTCAACAGATAGAAGCTTTTCAAAGTTCTTCACAACATAAATCACACTACTTCACTTTGGGATGTCTCGCAGTGTGTGGTGCTTTATTACATCCAGTCTGGCTTTTATGGAGGGTTTAACAATTTTATTACCTACCTTTTACTATAATATTGATTTAAATGTTGCTTTACTATGTTAGTAATTTTAACTGTTATCTTATTCTATTTTTATGTATTTATTCATTCATTTATTTCATTTTATTTATCTACTCAGGTTTATTGATATTTTTAGCCTTAGTTTTATTTTTCAACTCTTATCCTTACCTTTTAAATCTATTTATTTTAAAGCTGGGGTTGGTAATCAGATTTAGATACACTTTTTGTTATACTGGTTAAAATGATCTTTATGTCCTGATGGCAATCAATACATGATGTGTTCCTAAAAAAGAGTGGAAAAAAAGCTGCTATCTACAGCCGGAGTAAACCTGGGAAAACACCAACCAATCACCGTTTTTTGGCTCCCTAAATTTTAAACCAATCAAATCCCGTCCAGCCGTTCTGCCCTCCTCTTGCGCGTACATTTCCCCGGCGTGCACTCCTCCGAGTCCCCGTCTCCTGCCTCTACTTCCCCTGACTCTATTTACTGCCCCTCTCGCTCGTCCTCGGGCCTGTCCCCTCTGACCTGATGAGGTGCTTTGCTCAGGACTGTAGTCCGGATCAGAGTCTAAAAAGCTCTCACCAACAAGCAGAAGAATTAATGACGTTCAGTAAGTCCTACAGAAAATGTAGATGTACTGTAGCGTCCGTCCAGACGCTGTAGGGATGACGAGCCGATTCGTGAACACGTTGAGCTTTAATAAGCGGTCACTGTCGGCCGTGATCACGCCAACCAACAAAACAACAATCAATGTTTGAATGAATGAAGAACTTCTCCTCTCCTCTCTCCCGCTCACACACTCTACACCTCTCCTGATGCCTTCACTGACCGTCAACACTGTAGGAATTAAGAACATCTACACTGAACACGTTTAACAAACAGTAGAGTTGTTACAGTATTATATATGTGTTATAACTTTTCTCCTGATATCGTGTCACCGGTACAACTGGATAATGCTAGCATAATAGTTGTGAGTGCTAACAGCAGCCATGTTTGTTTGTGTTTTTAACTTTCACTATGATAATGTTTTGGTGAGGACCGGTTTTGAATCAGTCACGATCATATGGTCATGAATCAGCGGCGCTCGTGCATGTGAGCGGGGGGGGCGTCGTTTTGGAGGAGCTCTGAGGGAGGAGGGGAGGGGTTAGACGGAGTCCTGAGGAAAAGCTACAGTCAAATTCATGCTGGTTTTCCGAGACTACCAACCCTAGCTTTAACTATTTCTATTCTTAATTTTGATGCTTTAACTTATTTTAATTACACATATTTTATTTTGGTGTGCATTAGTCTCTATTTTATTTTATGTTGTCCTTATTTTTAATTTGTATTCTTATTATTTTCATTATTATCATTATTATCATCTTCCCCTAATATGTCTTGCCATTGTTTCATTTCTGCTTCTTTCTTGTTTCCAATCACTGTAAAGCACTTTGGGTTGCATTTTATTTGTATGAAAGGTGCTCTATAAATAAAGCTTGATTGATTGATCCAGATATGACCCTTCATTTCTCTGGAGCAAGCCATGTTCTGTGTTTAATGTTGCTATTTGTTGACTGTTGCCGTTCTAGCTCTCTGATACTGAGCTAAATGTGTTGGAGGATTTGTTTTAATCTACACTCAGGCACTATTTGATGGTGCTTCAGCTGGGTCTCTTGGGTAAACACTGGTGTACCTGCCAAAGCAGCTCTCTTTACCCTCCGTCTCCCCGAGCAAACATCCAACTGCAGAGGCAGGCGAAAACCTCGCTGAAACAGATGGTTAGTAGACCTGTTCCTCATTTTCCACTATCTGGTTCAAATTTGAAATAGTCTTTTGTACAACACACTCGCTCATTGAGGACAATGTAACATCTGCTGCGCTGTAAATGTTAATGATTATCGGGAATATTTATTATGTTAGGCAACTTTCCCAAACCGGGAATGCTCCATAAACGGCGCTGTGAATTACATTTTTACTATTCCCAAACGGCCGTTTGTTTTGGGGGGGGGAGAGAGAGGAGCATAATGACCGAGCGCTGTGGCACAGTAGTCGTGTGTTTTCCAGAGGGGTTATAAAATTACAACTTTCAGGTTGGCAGCGCGTAGCATTGGCCGCTCAACCGAACGCAACGATTCACACCTAATGTAGTTGCATCCATCGTTTCTGAGGCAACGGGAGGTTCAGAGCACAGGCCCACACACACACAACCACACACATACAAGCCCCCTCGAGCAGCTTTAAGGCATTTCAAATGTCAGGGGGATGCATCAGTTCGCCCGCAACGGAGCTTCTCATCCTGTTTCAGTGGATAATGATTCATCCTCAGACCAAACTCTGGAAAACACTGCTGCTCCATTTTGTTAGTGTACAGTTTCAAAGAACCAAACATCGATGACACAGCAAAGTGGATTGTGCCCTCTTTAGGAGCCTTTCACTACCATCCCTAAGATTCAATATAAAGAGGTAAACAGCGCTGGCAGTTTCCCTGTAATTATTGCTGTTTTATTCTGCTTTAATAGGAAATATGCTTGAAGTAATCTGGGATTTTAGTTGTCTTTGACCGCGGCAATGACGAATAAAGCTGGGCCAAAAATAAAGCCTTTGCCCCAGAGAGAGAGAGTGAGTGAGAGTGGGAGAGAGAGGGTGAGACAGAGAGAGAGAAAGAAGCATATATTGAGTGTAAACACAGTATCAGGGAGCTCTGACCCTCCCCCTACAGCTTAACCAAACAAGGCCATCGCGGTTTCGGCTCTACGACACAAAATAAACAGCCCTGACGTTACCTGACCAAATGGCAAGATGACATCACCCACTGATACCAGATTGAGAGCAACTGTCAGTAAACAAAAGGCAACGTACGGGAGGTAGGGAGGGAGAGCCCCCCCCCCCTCCACCGTCTGGTAAATGAATGACTGTCAGCGTTTCTGTTCTTGTTTGACTGAAACTGAGGTTTAAAAACAGGGAAGAGATCCAGGTGCTGGAGAAGACAAAGTCTGGTTTCACAAATGAGATGTTGTGGCTTGAAAGCAGCTCCATAATAATATGTTTTATCAGACAGATCTCAAGCCAAAGGCTGTGGAGCACAAACCAGACAATTAGTCAACAAAGCCTTTCATCACGGAGTGGGGTCTGTGCTCTGCTTATTTTTTTAATAATTTAAAAGTTTCTTTCGGGGGGGGGGGGGGGGGGGGGCTTTCAAACCCGGGGCAGCTGCTGGACGTCTTAATAGGAAGGGAGCTGATCAATAAATAAAAAGGGGCCCTGCAGAGTGATGCATTATGGTTCCCAGACAGGCCGCGCCCCGTCAGCTGCAGGTATACAAGCTCTGGGCGTGGGGGGGGGTGGGCTTAGGGGTTGGGTGGGGTTACACTAATGTGATGTGGAGGATTTTGGGGGAGTGACGGGGGGGAGGGTAAGTAGTGAGAGTGACACGCTGTGGATCAGACGCGGTGAGCAGATTAGAGCACTCAGGATATTAAAGCGGAGGCGAGACGATGCTGCAAGCAACTCACCTCCTGTGGAAGTCTTAGCGTTAACACAGGGTGACACAGGGACCACTGTGTCTACTCTCACTACAACTCAGTGCAGAGCAGTACTGCTGCAGGAGCATGCAGGAGCACAACACCACTGCTGCAGGAGCATGCTTTACCATTCCTTTAGGTTAGCATCATACATGAAGAGTATTTCTATGTGTTTGTCACTGAAAGGTGGACTAAAGTTCATGTCAGCTCATGTGAAGATGGGCAGGTGAATTTGCATGTAACCTTAGTCTTTAGCATTGGTTGATATCTGCTCATTTTGCCTGTATTAATAAAAATAAATCTATGACAATTTTTGATATGGATATATTTTTTAAGCTACTCATGAAGCAAAGATGTAAACCCTAAGAGTGAGGATCTATTGCTGTTTCCTGGTGCTGATGTTTCATTGATTCAGACCATGAAACCTGCAGGACTATCTCTTAGAATGCTTTCAGAGTGGGACATATGGACGCGTATGAGTCGCTCTGAGCCGTACAGCAGCAGCAGCAGCAGTGCCCTACACCTCTGTCAGGCACTCTGTAAATACAGCATGAAATGCATATAAAGTCCTGCCAAAAAGTGCCAAGAAAGAGTCTGGCCCTGTACAACCATGCATGACAAATCCTTCTCTCACACCATCTGTTCCATTGTCCACAAGTAAAGATAAGTCTTCCACAGAGCACAAACACTGAATACCTTCATGAGCATCATGTGTTGAGATATGAAGTTTTAAAAAATCACACAATTAATCTGAAGCTGGAGGATCAACTATTTGAAGCACATGAGGCAGGGATGGACGTGTGATGGACGCAGAGACCTTCTGCCTGGTGAGTGAAAACACATCTGACGGCTGTAAATCCACACACCTCGCTCAAGGTGACCTTTACAAATACTCAGTGAGAGCATAGACTATCGTTTTTGGCGTCTGACCTGTGTCGACCTTTACCGGTGAGCTTTATTCAGAAACTTTTTGACAAAGGCCAGTTGATATCTCACGGGCATGCAGGAGAGAGGAAGCCCTCGGGGGGGTAAACAGGCCTAGTATAGGCATAACAAGGAGCACTGTAGCATGACCAGTGGCTTATTAATCCAAGGAGAGGGAGCGTACAATCAATATTTGATTAGAGTCACTTTTTTTCAAACATTTTCCCTCTACATTATATCCGAACAGCCCCCGAAGACTTCTTGGAAGAAATAAATATTGTGAGCATCATACATTTTTAAAGTTGTGTGGAAAAAATAGAGAGAAGAAGAAGTGGCTGTCATCAAAGTGCATCTCTAATTGTGGTTGGGACATAAACAGGACAGCAGGGGCAGCGTGCAGCGCCTCTGCTTGTTGTCGCTATTTTTCTCCAGCATTGCTGGCGCAGGCCATTTATACAGCAGCTCCATTAACATATAGGAGAGGGAATTCACACTCCAGCTGGAGTGGGCAGTGGGCTGAAGCCCCAGTCTGCTATCAATTAACAAGCACACTTAGTATGTGTCTGAGTCATGATCACCATGGGACTCTGACAAATGCTGCACATTTGCTCAAAACAAGTGTTGTCGCTATAGCCACACTTTATCTGATTACCAACCTGCTTAACACATGTGATGGTCTAAAGCAGCAGCATTGCATGCAACTATAACAGCAATAAAATCATCTCACCAGCAGCATCAACCTAATACTGTAACCAAGCAGTCATGTCTGTGCACGTGTACAAGGAATTAAGTACAAATAAACACGATTATGAATTTTGCCCTGCAGTCACATCATTTTGCATGGATTAGCATCATGTTCTCACCACTGGAGGAATGGATATGCACAGTTACTTAAACCGATAGAGTTAGATATGCCACACTCATTCTGCTCTGAACATGTTATCTTGTTATTTAAATATTGTTACGCATGAATATATTTTTAACAAACCGTCCTCGCCGTGGTTTAAGTGAGCGATTGGCTGCACACTCAGGAGGAGGTGTCAGGTTTTTTGTTGAGGATTATTTTTGCACTCTCTTCAACCGTGACTCCGAGCTGACTTCCTCTGACACTCAAAGAAACAGTACACGCATCAACATAAACATCATCTGGCATGTAAACAAAGTGACAGGATTGATGCTAACATGTGGCAGAGGTGGCTACATGAGAACATGCAGCGTTTCAGCATAAATGTTGGATTCTGGTTGAGCCAAATTCTTCTTTTTCATGTGTGTTTTGATCAGAAACCTCTATGAAATCCAGCGGTTCTCGGCAGAACTCCGAGACCAGTCCTGAACCATTTCCTAAACCACGACCGCAGCCTATCTTTCCAAGGCGAGTACGGCTTCATGTTCCACATACATATAACCGTTGGAATGCTCACCACATCTCAGGACTGTGTTCATATTCTGCTGCATGTGCTTTCCAGCTGGGACCAAGTATTGTCTTTCCCACCGGCCCCTGAGCCTCATCATATACAGTTCACACAGCTCAGTACACCCAGCTCTACACTACACAGAACACTGTGAAAAATGCACTGTCTTTCTTATTGGATGTTCAAATACCACATCCATTTCTCTTTAACAATAGAACGCCAGAAAAGACAGAATAAACACCACTGGTTAATTGAGCTACTTTCTCAGACATCATAATTTCCAGGGAAGCAATTATCTTGAGAGTTATTAGTCGGGCATCTGCATCTTTCATTCTTCATATTGTGACACTATTTTTGCTGGAAAGATTTGAGAGAACACATGAAATAACAACACTTAAATGTCTGCAGGGTCTGCAACTGGCCTTTCAAAAGAAAAGCAACTGGCATGGAGACAGAAGTGGGAACCACAAAGCCACAGCAAGGGGAAAAAAGCAGCCTGAGAGCTGGGTCGAGGTTGGTATGAGTTACTCCAGTCTCCACTGGTCGTTAGAAGTCTAACAATGTGTATTGACACAGAGACCCAGGGTACTGAAAAACATTCGATGAATTCTCAAAGATGAACGCGGCAAAGAAAAAACAGGATGGGTGCTTCTGAAATGTGACTAAGAAGAAGAACGAAGAGGAGATGTAATCAATCAAAGGAATCAAAAATCATGACATGACTCTGGGGTTTCTCTCCACAGTGGGTGGGCTGCGGGCTTGGGGTAAAAAAAAAAAAGCCAGGAAATGAACTCATACCTGTTTTTTTTTTTCTAGGTGTAGCTGTTGAAAATGAAGCGGTGGGATTTGACATGTTCAGGAGTGAGAGTTGAATTAAACTGCACCAAAATTACAGGCGATGGGATCAACAATCACTTGCTACCCATCTGAACAATTCAGTTTAAAAATGAATACTAAGTAGCTTCCAGATACAACGAACAATGGTAAAGAGAGCAGCCAGCAACTGGAGATAATTGTGTGGTTCAATGCAATTTCAGTGTGGCCAAATTGTAACTGTGTGACTGCTTCACTGACAGCTTGTGCTATTAACTGCAATCAAACCAGCGCCGTAATTACCCCACATGTTAAAAGATATTCTGTAGTTAAACTTCACAGCGCGCCGAAAAAAAAAAAAAAAATGCAGGAGGATGCTCTGTGAAATGAGCCTGCAGGAATGGAATGGGCTGTGGCTCGTGGAGCTTTGATGAAACAAAGAGAAAGAGGTATGGCTGACAAATCCTGATAGTGTATGACTATTGATCAGAGGCAGGGAAAATGAAGCAGACAGTCACAGGGAGATTCAACAACTCAATTTGGCCATATTGAAATCTCTGTCACTCACTCGACCAATTTAGCAGCAATTCTTTTCCCTTTTCTTTTTTTTTTTTGAAACTCTGATTAGCATGCCAGTCCAGTAAGAAGGCAAAAGGAACCGTCTGCTGTGAAACAAGCGGCTATTAGTCATGGGATATGAGTCAACCTGACGCTTCTTGTAGCCACAAACACACGTCCTCCAGGGTGAAGCGCTCACATGAACACCTACTAGTTTGACATTAATAGCCTTTGAAATCTGCTGACAGAGTTAAGACTACCGTGCTACTGTAGCAGGCTCAGAGACACCGGGGCCCCGTCCGGTGGGAGCCGGGGGTGAAATAGCTGCACTGGGTGAAAGCAGACTTCCTCCTCAGGGCTGCAGGAGCATTATTTGGAGCTCTTAGCCTCGTGTTGCCCTCCCCTTACTGTGTCTATACTGTGGGCTGCTCATTGTTTGACAGGATTGACAAGCTCCCTGGCAGAGCTGATTAAAAGCTTTAAGGTCAGAGAAGTGGGACAGATATCGAGCGAACACCTGTCTGCTCGCTGTGAGCCAGTCCCCTACTGGGTGTGTCCTCGGCTGGCGCAGGATCAATGGCTCCATTAAGACTCAACCTGGACTCTTTTTTTTTTTCTCCCCTGACAGCGCTACTTTGGCTTGCAAACCACCTTTCACCTGAGTCTTCCTCTTTTACTTTCCTCTTTTATTCTTTCAAAAAGGGAAGTGTTGCTGAGGGCAGCAGCTCGCCTTGCTCTCACTAAAAACTCCAGAATAAAATGCAGAATGACAAGCTCACACTGCAATGTATTTTTCTCCAGCTTCAGACCTAATTTCATCATGGCTTTCCACATCCTGGTAAAAATAACTTTGAAAGCCCGGCTGCCACTGAAGATTTGCCAAAGGATTACAGATCATTAAAGAGATGTTTGAAGTTCACTTGAAGCCTCTCCAAATAAGTTACCCGAATCACAGAGTTTATGGTGTCATGGCCACGTTTCCTCTCACACTGTAGTCGCTTTTTCTTTCAAGAAAAAAAAGAGGGTATCAGAAGCTGAAACTGCTGGTCATGCTCACTGGAGTCGTAATCCTGAAATGGACATTTCAATTTACTTGAGCCCAGAGTTTGGATGATGGTGAATTAAGATACGTGCTCCTGAAAATACCTTCCCGATTTCATCCCGTCCACTTGCAGCTTCACAGAAGAGAAAATGCTCTTCTTTAGACATTGTATCTCAAAATTATCTGTGAAATGAAACCTAATACCACAGCTTAGGCCATGGGATAAGACTTCAAGGGATGGGTGACTTTCACCACAGATATCTGGAACCGTGTCCCACACACCACTCATCGCTACTTTCATCTCATGAGTACTTCCATTTCCGCAGGTTTTCCAGATCCCTTCCCCCGCACACTCACCGAGCTGGTCTGTCTTGATATGATTCAGCGGCTGAGCACAGAGGCGCTTTGTGCAGCACCTTTTTTTTTTTTATCACATTAATATGTTTTGTAGTCTTGTTTGTGTTTGCTGTGGGAAAATAAAGTCGCTGAATAAACTGGCTTAGTGAACAAAGACATTTTTTAAGACACTGCCAAACAAGTGCTATCCGACCTGCTCGTTTTCACATCTCTCAGCTATGAGGAACTGTACTCTGACAATTTTCTGTCATAATCATTTGTGTTTCACTAATGAGCAACGATAAGACACCTTTAATTCACTTGATTAAAATCAGTTCACTGTTAAAGCTCCAGTGATTGACAACAAAGGTCGACTCCAAAGAAGCCTCGCTCTTTAAAGGCTGTTCATGAACTGCTAAATGACTCTTCACACCGAATAAGCCGCTACAATGTACTACCAACCTGGAGAACAGCGTAAGCCCTTAATGGCTGTGTTTTTTCCACATTTAGATGTTTGATGAAGACGTAGCACTGTAAAGTAGAAGGAGCGAGTTCACACTTCTACAGCAGTGTCGTAAGTAGGTGTGAAGCTGGTGGAAAGGGTGGAGGTGGAGGTGGAGGTGGGGGTGGGGGTGGAGTGTGAGGTCACATCTCTTTTTGCAGCTGCTCTGTGGCTGACTCTCTCTCCTGTGCATCGTCTTTCTTTTATTTTGGAGACGTTGCTTTCAAGAAGAAGTCAGGCAGGAGGATGAGAGGGAGGATGTGGTGCGATGTCCTGGAGCTACAGAAAATGTATTTTTAGTCGTGTTTACTTATGCTTTATTCAGGGATTTACTGGTTGCCATCGTATTTCTATTTACTTAAGAGTTTCTTTTTTTTTGCCAAATGAAAGAGTTTAAGAAAAATGCATGTACAGTATCTCACAAAAGTGAGTACACCTTTCACAATTCTTCTAAAGATGATGCACAAGAAACCTGCAAACAATTTGCTAAAGACTAGCAGACTAAGGACATGGATTACTGGAACCATGTCTTGTGGTCTGATGAGACCAAGATAAACTTGTTTGGTTCAGATGGTGTCAAGCATGTGTGGTGGCAACCAGGTGAGGAGTACAAAGACAAGTGTGTCTTGCCTACAGTCAAGCATGGTGGTGGGAGTGTCATGGTCTGGGGCTGCATGAGTGCTGCTGGCACTGGGGAGCTACAGTTCATTGAGGGAACCATGAATGCCAACATGTACTGTGACATACTGAAGCAGAGCATGATCCCCTCCCTTCAAAAACTGGGCCACAGGGCAGTACTCCAACATGATAACGACCCCAAACACACCTCCAAGACGGGCACTGCCTTGCTAAAGAAGCTGAGGGTGAAGGTGATGGAGTGGCCGAGCATGTCTCCAGACCTAAACCCTATTGAGCATCTATGGGGCATCCTCAAACGGAAGGTGGAGGAGCGCAAGGTCTCTAACATCCACCAGCTCCGTGATGTCGTCATGGAGGAGTGGAAGAGGACTCCAGTGGCAACCTGTGAAGCTCTGGTGAACTCCATGCCCAAGAGGGTTAAGGCAGTGCTGGAAAATAATGGTGGCCACAGAAAATATTGACACTTTGGGCCCATGGTCTGGGGCTGCGTGAGTGCTGCCGGCACTGGGGAGCTACAGTTCATTGAGGGAACCACGAATGCCAACATGTACTGTGTCATACTGAAGCAGAGCATGATCCCCTCCCTTCAAAAACTGGGCCACAGGGCAGTACTCCAACATGATATTGACCCCAAACACACCTCCAAGATGGGCACTGCCTTGCCAAAGAAGCTGAGGGTGAAGGTGATGGAGTGGCCAAGCATGTCTCCTAGATCTAAACCCTATTGAGCATCTGTGGGGCATCTTCAAACGGAAGGGGGAGGAGCGCAAGGTCAAGAGGGTTAAGGCAGAGCTGGAGAATAATGGTGGCCACAGAAAATATTGACACTTTGGACCCATGGTCTGGGGCTGCGTGAGTCCTGCCGGCATTGGGGAGCTACAGTTCATTGAGGGAACCACGAATGCCAACATGTACTGTGACATACTGAAGCAGAGCATGATGCCCTCCCTTCAAAAACTGGGCCACAGGGCTGTACTCCAACATGATAACGACCCCAAACACACCTCCAAGACGGCCACTGCCTTGCCAAAGAAGGTGAGGTTGAAGGTGATGGAGTGGCCAAGCATGTGTCCTAGATCTAAGCCCTATTGAGCATCTGTGGGGCATCCTCAAATGGAAGGTGGAGAAGCGCAAGGTCTCTAACATCCACCAGCTCCATGATGTCGTCATGGAGGGGTGAAAGAGGATTCCAGTGGCAACCTGTGAAGCTCTGGTGAACTCCATGCCCAAGAGGGTTAAGGCAGAGCTGGAGAATAATGGTGGCCACAGAAAATATTGACACTTTGGGCCCACGGTCTGGGGCTGCGTGAGTGCTGCTGGCACTGGGGAGCTACAGTTCATTGAGGGAACCACGAATGCCAACATGTACTGTGACATACTGAAGCAGAGCCTGATCCCCTCCCTTCAAAAACTGGGCCACAGGTCAGTACTCCAACATGATATCGACCCCAAACACACCTCCAAGACGGCCCCTGCCTTGCTAAAGAAGCTGATGGTAAAGGTGATGGAGTGGCCAAGCATGTCTCCTAGATCTAAGCCCTATTGAGCATCTGTGGGGCATCCTCAAATGGAAGGTAGAGGAGCGCAAGGTCTCTAACATCCACCAGCTCTGTGATGTCGTCATGGAGGAGTGGAAGAGGACTCCAGTGGCAACCAGTGAAGCTCTGGTGAACTCCATGGCCAAGAGGGTTAAGGCAGTGCTGGAAAATATTGGTGGCCACACAAAATATTGACACTTTGGGCCAATTTGGACATTTTCACTGAGGGGTGTACTCACTTTTGTTGCCCAGGGTTTAGACATTAAAGGCTGTGTGTTGAGTTATTTTGAGGGGACAGTAAATTTACACTGTTTATACAAGCTGTACACTGACTACTTAACGTTATATCAAAGTGTCATTTCTGCAGCGTTGTTCCATGAAAATATATAATTAAATATGTGCAGAAATGTGAGGGGTGCACTCACTTTTGTGAGATACTGTATATGCCTCAAAGTAATATAGAGAATTGCACCAGTATTGTATTGACACCCTGGGATACATGTTTAAAATCCTGTTGGAAGGTTTAGACATTTAGTCATTATTTCAAACATTCTGTCCTCAATATAAACTCCTCTTCTGCCATTTTGAATCCCGTAATGAAAGAAAAGCCCAGCAGTTCTAACACCACTTTTTCGCTAATAAAATCCAAGGAGCAATGCTATTATCTCTACCGTCACTTGTAGCAGTAAATGTAATTACACCAGTGACAATTAGAACAATGAGACACAGATAGTTTCTCATTAGTTAAGAATCACACCTTTGCAGTGCAGTCTGGGTATTTTTATAGACACTTGGGGAACGCTTTTCTGCCACCAGGATTATAAATGCCAGTTTCCCAGCTGAAGTGCACGGCGTAGAGCATGTATCTGTTGCTTCAAAATAATAATAGCTGGGGCGAAAATGTCTCATTTTCCCTGCGCCCTCCACAGACTGTGAGTGTACCTGCTTGCCCTCTCATCACTCACCTGCAATCCCAGACTCTCAGAGCTGCTTGGAAAAACGTCTGAGAAGGAATGAGCGAGTGAGCTGTCTTGAAAATTGACAAAATTACATTAGTGCATTGGAAGTTGAGGAGAGGTGTACACAAAACGGGCTGCGAGTGGATGCTGGAACTAAGCGCGACATATGGCTCAATGCAGGGCCAGAGAGAAATAAAGGGCAGTGAGCTGTGGCAGGTGGATCCCTTGTGGGTACAATCTTGTGTTTAATCTTGTTGAAAGTTATTCAAAATTTCACTCTGTGTGGTGCATTAATCTGTCATGCATATCAACGTGGGAATTACCGCTTGTGTTAATTTCAGAATGATGGATATGTTTTGGATTGGAAAAGAAAACATGAAAAATAAAAGCATTAGTCACTTTATCTTCAGGAAAACTGGAGCTACACACTCATTCATTCATTCAGTGATAAATACTACTTGTATATCATTTCTTAAGAGTTTAGCCTTGCTCTTCCAAGCAGAGTGTACACATACATTTACATACATGATGTATTGTGTTTAAAAAATACATTTACAGCCCAAGGTTTACATGCTAACCCTTCACACTGTGCCACCCTCACTGAGCGATGAAGGCCAGTGGTGAGCTGAAGGATTTCAAGAGAGACTGGGCTCTTAAAGCTGCTTTTTATCTGCAACAGCCGGGCTGAAATGTATGCTCACATGCTGTACAGTGACACAGCCGACCCTTCATACATAATAGATGTGTTGGTGTCCATGGGAGCTACAGCTGCTGGAGGCCAAAGGTTGTTGCAGGGCAGGGACATTTTTTTGTGCCACTGTTTCATCAGGCTTGAATGCTTCATGGTAATAAGCAGTAACCATATGTACATACATAACGAAGAAGCAGCAGCAGCTGATGATGGCACCATGTTGTATTTTTGAAATGATTGCTGATCATTTTGACATTAACTCTCACTCCTTTGTGTCAGTTCAGTTAAGGAGGAAATATTATTTGTAACACTAGCTAACAAAGGTGGCATTTAAACTCATGTCAGACTCTCATTTTCAATAAATGGAAGCAAAAAAAGTGGCAAATTATATTAGATATGTCTATTAAAACCATGGCTACACCAAGCTTGATGCACTGTAAGTCTCCAGTACAACAGCAGCTTATTAATATGTCATCTTATTGTGTCTAATGAAAGCAGATTTAAACAACAAACTGGTATTAATAGCAGACGCATTTAGATTTAACTGCATTTTTGTTCTATTCCAGCAAGGATCAAAGACACTGGTTTCCTAGGAGGTGGGAACAGTGATGGTGTGCAGCAATTAGCAGAGTATTGTTTTTCTATTCCCCAAACAGTTAGTTATTTGGCAATTATCATGCTCGCCATAATTTTATAGTTTTGAAATGCAATTTACTTTATGAATACAAATGTCTCTTCCCCCTTTTTCTTAATCCTGTTGTTGTGAGGAGAGGAAGAAATACATGAATTAAAAAAAACTGTTTAATATTTATACATCCATTTTCCTAGCTACAAGCTGATCTCGCTCGGCTGCACTAAAATGAAACTTGTTGTGACCTACTTAGAAGAATGCCACACGACGAAGCTCGCCCTGTATCTGAGGGACTAGCCAAGCAGAAACGGCCGCATCAACATGATACTTTTCACGAGGATCCTTATTGACAGTTTGTTAGCCGGGGCGAGGGCCAGCCAGGTCTGTGTCCTCCTCCTTGGGCTGATTAGGTGGCTGAAGGACAAAACCGTGGCTGCTTGCAGGAGGCCGTAGCTCCTCTCTTTGTTAATGTGCTGCCACTCCCCTGCAGGGTGAGCAGGCCCGGACAGGCTGAGGCGACGCGCCCCTCTTTTCCCACAGCTCAGCCGGCTTGACTTTGCTTGGCTGATGAACTGTGACGGGACACAACTCCAAGGTTGTTTGTGCTGCTTTTTTTTTTTTGCTTTTTTCAGCAGGCAGGAGTGTGAAACATTGTAGAACTCTGCTGATGGCTCTCAACCTTCATATCAGCTGGCTCGGCTGCACCCGTGACACACTCCAGTGAGCACCTGAAGGATCCCCACTGTCAGGATGTAAGAGTAGCAGCCCGTACAGCCAGCTGCTTGTGTTTCCATACAAGAAGAAGGAGCATAAACAACGTCACGAAACCTGCCCCGACATGATTTACCTTGCACAATCTTAAATGAGTCAGTACAGTGATAGCAGCCTCGGGAGCACTGAAACTCCAGGGAACTCGCTTCACAAGTTGATCTAAACAAAAGTTTGTGAGTAAGGGTGCGCAAAAAGATTTCTTGGCTTTGAAAATTATTATTCAGATCACTCAGAGAGGCCATTCTACCCCAGTTAGAGCGCCTATCAGCACCATTTATGGGTCTCAAAGCACACTGTAGCACTTTCGGCTGGTCGTTTTTTGATAATTCTCCCCTCACAACTGAGAGGTGTTACAAAGGGCCTCTTGTGCTTGAAAGGTTGTTATTTTGCGCTGCTCTTTTTACCTCTCTGCAGGTATGAAACATACAGCATACCTCATACCATTGCACTTCTACATCTCCTTCACGTTTGCCGAAATAGAATCCAACATCCTGCTGGGGTCATGAGGGGCTGCTATACAGAAGCAATCAGTGAGACCACTGTACATTTTTACTTGAGCTTGACAAAATCCCATCGTGAGAGAAGCTGCCAAACCTCTGCATGCTTATTATACAAAGAACCCTCTTAAAGTGGTATGATGAATTCCCACAAGATGAATTCTTGTTCATGTTACAGCACGGAGATCACATTTCTGAGAATGAGGAGCTTTTTTTTTTTGTGAGCCGTGTCTAGGAAAAGTAAAAGTCATGCAAACTGCTCCCCTTGTTGTTGTCGAGGTTCCACTTTCAGTAAAGATAACACCTAATATTTACAGCTAGGACCTTTTTCCACACCTGCTGTGTTATTACTGCAATCTAACACAACCACTGGGACTGTGTAGCATCCATTTCCAGCCTTAAAGGAGCTGATGTCCATGAAGGTTTTGCTTGAGGCAAGTGGTTTGGATTCAAAACTTCCAACATCAGCACTAAACTCCAATGAATCTGAATGACTCAAAGAGATAAAAAAGCACATTCACAGAGTGAATTAAAGTGAATAACTAACATTATCGCTCCTTCCTTCAGAGAGAAAAGAGAAAATTACTAATTTCTCTTCAATGATAGGTTGTTAAAATCAAACCAGGCAAACAGTAAGAAAATCACACAGCGAGGCAATTATAGCAAACTACTATTTCACTGTATAATCGTTCTTCTGGCTTAGTCCTTCATCCCTTAAAGTGACTGTTAACTCCTCTCCAAACACTCAGTGACAGCTCCCTGCTGGCCCTCCACATCCACCTAACAAGGGTCGGATTTCCTCAAAGTTCTCCAAAGTTTCCCTTTTTTTTTTTTTTTTTTTTTTTTGTTTATTTGTTGAGAGCTAATTTAGCAGACTCAGCATGTGAGCCTGTCAGGGGATTACTAGACGAGATGTGAACTGTTTGTTGGTTTCACTGCATAAACCAATTACAGAATGAGGCGCCATGAGAGAATTAAAAGTTTGATTAGCCCCTGGGTGGGTGGCAGCTTAATTGGATTGGATAACAGTGGGGCAGCTGATATCTCTGTTCAATAAAGGAGCCTATGTGTTTATATGAAAAATGCAAGCGCCTGATAACCATTAAGAAATCTGTGACGTGTTAAAATAATAAATCATTAGTTTAACAGGCTGTTGAGATGCTAAATTCAACAAGCTATTAGCAAATTTGAGCAAAACTTCATTAAGCTTGAACAAACAGGACCACAGTCAAATAGCCAATGTTAGCAAAATAATGTGATTAGGTAAGTAAATGATTTTTTTTCTGCACTGTTACACAATGTTTTACATTTTAGGATTACTCTTGTAATCAGTAATCTTCTAATCAGGGTCATCCTTTCAGGCCAATACAGCAAGCAGTGTAATGAGTGTTTGTTTGCAGATGTCTTGCCTGGGCTATAATCTATATTCACTGAAATATAAAATGTAACTGTCTTTTAAAAAAACAACTTCTGAGAAAGCTGAGGCTTGTGTCTGACTATTTTTTCTTCACAGTTGCATTGCAGGGGTACAACCATAGACTGTATAAATAATGGATGTAGTATCCGTGATGTCACCCTGATGTTCCTGGGCGCTGTTTTGAAGCCAATCGTCAGCAGGAGCCATATTGGAAATGCTGAACTCATCCCAAAGAGTGTGGCGTAAAGAGGCTGGGTTTGAGCCTCCTAGCTAATAGCTATGTGTTCCCACCTGTCAGTCAAGTCAGTTATGTCCTCATTTGGGCAAAAACTTGTAATCTTAATATCTTCTGGATAAATTCACCCCATACAGTGTGTGCCGTTAGAGAAATTATCTACATAGACTGAAGCCATTTTTTGAACCAGGCTGTAAATATGTTTATTTCTGCTGCAAAGATAGTCTTTTTTTAATGGGTGTGCATGTGGTTTCCAGTGTTTCTGCAGCCAGCCTCAAGTGGATTCTCAATGAATTGCAGTTTACAACACTTCCACATGGGCTTCATATTTTGAGACAGGAGGTTACTGCTTGTATTTTGTTAAAACCGGTGAGAGATGTCAATAGTCAAAGTTTCAAGTCAAGTTTATATACTCTTCTTTCTGTCAGTGCATCTCAGTAAACAGGTAACAGGTCTAGATACTTTCATTGCATGTATTACAGGGAAATGGTACCAACATATTCACATGTTTTCAACTCGCTATAAGTTCCTCTGCTGCTTCATCACTCTGTCTGGTGTCTCCTTTGTCCAGGCTGTCACTTCTGTGTAATGTTTATGCAGCCTAGAAAAAAGTAGCATGTGATAGTCAAGTTTGATAGAGTTTAAATGTAAACGAGTCTGTGATTAATAGATGAAATGTGTAAACTCCTCCCATCTACAAAAACTACAATACGTACAGAACTCTGCTGCCCGGCTACACACCCACTCCCGCTCCAGAGACCACATCACCCCTGTCCTTCAACAGCTCCACTGGCTCCCCGTAAAACAGCGCATCCATTTCAAGATCCTGCTCACCACGTACAAATCCCTCAATAACCTGGCCCCCCATACCTCACTGACCTTCTCAAGTACTACCACCCCTCCCGCCGCCTCCGATCCTCTGACTCCAACCTCCTCACTCCCATTACTAAATCCAAGCACCGTACCTTGGGGGACCGGGCCTTTGCCAAATTCTGTAGCGCCCCCTAGAGGTAAAAATAACACCCTATGCATCAAGTTTTTTGAGCTACATGCATGAAAAATCTTACACATATTAATGGCATCAGGACGCACAAAAAAAGCCTCTTGCACCGATGTCCCAAACTCAACAGGAAGAGCGCCACCTAGCTTTGAACATGAAAAACGGGGCCAAAATAAGGGAGCATACTTTCGCTATTAACTTAGACATATTGATGATTAATTTATTGTTAAAGAAATTCTGTTCAGACTAAAATTGTGGGCGTGGCACTCTGTCAAGTTTGGAGCTTTTCTTGGCAATCTGCCCAAAACTTGGAACATTTGCACCACCTAAGCCAGTATATACTCTCAGATCTTGCTTTCGCATCATGTGGTGGCAAATATCAGGCGGTGGTTTACATGTGGCGGCCCGTTCATCGCCGCTTGCGGTTTTAATTATTATTATTATTAAACACTAGCCTGGTGAAAAACAGGAGCTCACACAGAGGTTTAGTTAAAAACTCATGTGGGATTCCAGCATAGAGAAATAATTAAGCATAATCATACACAGATGCATTTATTTTGAAAAGGCACCTTTACTGCAGTCCAAAGTTCTATACACTGCAAAATGCCAGAGGGGTAAATTAACTCACAAGACTATAATTTCTAACTCATAAAGTATGAAAGCTTCCCGTATTAAACGCTCTACAGATGATCACAATGCCAAACTAATGATGGCGTTTTAATCATCCGGCCTGCGCTCCGTCCCTGAGCGCTGGATTCTGAGTTAGTGAGCCAAGTCTGAAGAGTTTTTGAGAAGGAGAAGCGGGCAGTTTAACAACTGGGGGGAGTGTGGCACATTTCAGTGCAGCAATGAGCTCAGTTTAGCCCACTGCATGTCACTATAAGTAATAACAATTCCAAAAACTGTGCCATGAATTATAGAAAGCTATAGCGTTCAGCGCTCGCCCGGCCGCATCTGAGGCAACAATTTGACACACACCGAGCTGACATTTCTATTTCCGCCACGCTGACGTATAAAGCAATCCGACATGTTGCTGTCGAGCACTTGCATGACACTTTTCCTCCTTATCATCGCAGCATGCCGTGAACGGAGAGCTGATGATTAGTTCTGTTCTTTCTCGGAGGACTGCTGCAATTGTGTGTTTGAAGATGTAAAAGAGATGCCCTTGAAGGTGCAGCTGTCTAAAGTGAGACATTAATCCAGACCTTTCAAGAAAACAGAAATACTCAGCAGATTAGCTTTCTGAAAAAATTAGCAGATTATTCTGCTGATTTACTGTACGAGGCATTTGGATTCACACACCCACAGATGGGATTAAAGTAGGAGAGAATAAGGTTTACTCCATCAGAATGCATTGACCTGAAATGCCCCACTTCACTAAACCTGAAGCTGCTAATGAATAAAAACACAGTGAGATACAGTTGAATTTCATCCTGTCTAAATATTCAATAAATCCAACACAGAGAGCGCAGGATAAACCAGCAGCATTACTGCATAGTAAGGTGTGTGTGTATGTGTGTGTGTGTGTCCTTCACTGCCCTTGCTGAGGCTATCACCCTGAGATTTGGCTCTGACATGTTTACACTGAATATATGGGCCGCTCTGCATGCTTCACAGGCATGTAGAAGCTCCTCTGAGGGGCTGCTGACAGCGGAAACTGAAAAATACAGGCAAACAAAAGTAAAAAAAAACGCTGCCTGTTTTCTTTCTGAAGGGGAAGATCTTTGTTTTAATTTTCATTCACACTACCCAAACACTGCCACGTCGGAGGATAAGTGTAGCCCACTACTATTAAACAGCTCAGGGACGGCACAATGAGAGAAGGCGGGGGAGTTTTAAGAGAAAAAGGCAGGCAGAGACACAAAAATAGACAAACGGTGGGATGAGAAAGACACAGATGAGCACTTTCATTCCTCAGAGATTCATTTTATCAGACACCGCTTCTATTTGCTGTCTCCTTTGTCTCCTTTTATGTGTTTAGAGAGATACTGCACTCTACCTTGTGAATGTGCAACGCCCACACTGTAAACAATAAAGTTCCTGATGAGGGAAAGGTGTTAAGCAAGCTGAGAGTGAGAGGGAATTTCATTATTTCTACCTCATATCTCTCAGAGACTTCAACAACTGGATTTTTAGGACAATCACTGGTGTGCTCTGCATCATTCAGATAGTTTTTTTTATTGATTTCCACTAGAATCAATGGTTAATTGGAAAACATAGTCCTAAGAGGTGACCACAGTCCTACTTTAAAGGCTTTTTAGGACAGTTCTGCAGTCCTCCCGAGGGTAGTTTCTTAAAAGCACCAAGAAACCATGTTCCAGCACTTTACAGATCCTGACACCTCAGAGGTCAGCCAAGGGGGAATTTTTCATGGAGAGGACACATAAGCTTCTCCCCCCTCTGAAAATCAGCAAGTACCACACCAATGTTGCACAGGCACACATAAGCCTGTAAGTTTAAATTTTTCTGCACATTTGAGAGAGAGCTGAGGGTGATGGGAAAAAAAGAGGGGAGGCAGCAGGAGGTGGATGCAGAGGACAGGCAGCAGAGGAACATCTGGGGTGACAGATCAAATAGGGATGAGAGAAGCAGAGGGGCTTGTTTTGCCCCTGTGCAGCCATGGAGGAGAACCAAGCGTGTAGTGCATCAAATTTTCATATGAGCATCAGTGCACAGCTTAGGAATGCATTATGGAACCAAAGCAGCAGAAAATATCCTTGAGGAACAGCTGAATAAAAATGTGGCGTATTTATAGAGCGCGCTGAGAACACAGTTGAATGATTTAATTAAGCTAATTAAAGGACAGTGAGGGCCCATCAAGCAAAATGTGGATTTATAATGTAATGTGTGCACAATTATAGTCCAATCTTTACCTACATTTCAATTAATTTTTATGCACATATTAACAGCAGATTCGCTCAAGCACAGTTTCTTTTAGTGCAAGTCTTCTTCCAGTATTGTTGTGTTGGGTAAACATGTACTGGAATGTCTCCATAGGCATCGTCGCCAAAAAAGCTCACACAAACCCAACATGTCAGGACTGTGGGAGTTGTTGATTGTAAACACGGCTCGTATTCACAGGCGTGCATGTGTGGTCCTTTCATGAAAATCTGGTGAAGACGCACTTCACAGCTAAAGTAAATCTACTCTCATGCAGGCACGTAGCTGTGAGAGTAAGAGCTCTTCGTTTTCACTCATGGGTCAGTGTTATGAAAAGATTTAGAGCCGATGCAGACGGGGACACGATGCTTGCATGCACAAGTGGCACAAGAAACGACATGAGTACATTCTATGTGAAGTGTAATGTGAGTTTAAAGCAGCATACCATAGAGCTGCACCCTCTTTTATGCAGCTACCTGACATAGTTTACTTGTCTCTCTGTGGATTCAAGTCCTCTAAAAACAGTTATTATGCCTTTTATTTGAGGCATGAACAAAATGTTGGAGGGATTCTACAATGTCCAAGGAGGATGGATTTCAAGAGTAACTTTTACAAGAACATCAATCAGTGTCCTATTCACAGGAAGACAGTAGAATGAATGAGTACCCGGTGAGAGGCGCACACTACAACAAATGCAAAACAAACAAACTTTGAAGAAGAAAAAAGGCTGAACCGACATTTGACAAGCTTTTGTCTTTCTTCCTGACAACCTGTCCTAAACAAACCTCTGAGAAACTTGATTTCTGTTTCCACAAAAAAATCAGAGTCCCTTTCAAAAAATGAAAGGTCAACGTGTCTACGTATCAGAGCGCAATCCTGCTGAAGAGCTCTGCTGCAGTCATCAGTGAGTGAGGGATGAAAAAACCGTGTCAGAGACGTGAGCACTAACCCACTGTGTAATACTCTGGGTCTTGTTCTGCGGCACACCTGGTGCCCAGCCTTGGCACCCGCTTCACAGATGCACACAACAGATGTGCCATTGAGGAGAAATTGCGCTGTGTAATGTGGGTGTAAAAAGAATGAGTAAACAGCCCAAAGGATTATAATATTCACAGGCATAAAACACGTTTATTAAACTGCAGGCAGGCTGCTTAATAATTTTGTCCAATAAAAACGTGTGAACACAGCGCTCGGTGCAAAACAACGCAGAAGAATGTCCATTTGTTTTTTTTTTCCTTCTCTCCACGTTCAATAACTCAGAGATGAGGCCTCGTTTCTTTCAGTGGAGGTCAATAAAGCAATGCACTGAGGGCATCTTGACACAGGAAGAGGCTATAGAGCAAGAACTCACAAGGCACACTTCAGAAAATATGATACATCAAATGTAAAGAGTTTCGATTAGGGGTAATAAATTTGAAGTGGACTTTATGAATGAGACAGGAGAGAGAGAGGAGCAGAGCTAACAGCAGCGGATGGAGAGGGCTGGCTGCTGAGATAAGGCCGGTTTATAGTCTGCAGTTTGAAATTGTGAGATTTCAGAATGGTGTGGAAACGGTGTCAGAACCGATCCCACTTTCAAAAGTGCAGATGGTTTTCAAATTGAAGTTCAATCACAAAAATTGAAAGGTGCAAGTGGCACATTGGAGTTTTGTGAGTTTTGTGAGTTTCATCTCTCAGGTAGACACGTCCGGGTCTTTCAGGTTTGAAGAAAGAATGTGAAGTGACATTTAAAAACAGTCAACAAGCAGAGTTAAAAAAAAGACATGACAGAGAAGAGAGTCCCTTATTAAATCCTTCAACGCTGAAGGACATCCTTTGTGTTTTCTAGACACTTTGTCCAAATGAACATTCCAGGTAAACATATCAGCAGCAGGCTGGGTATAATGAAGTGACTTAATGTGTTCCTGTTGCCTTTGGCTCTACTTTAACTGTTCTATTAAAATGCAGCCGCTCGTCCCTGATCCTCCTGCTCTCATATTAAGACATGTTTGTTCACAGCGGTCCGCCAAAAGCCTGAGAAAAGATCCATGCATTGTTACTGCTGTCACACTGGCCACTGAGGACACATTCATAATGACTGTACCTCCTTTAAATCAGGTAAATGGAGAAGGTTTCCTGTATTATGAAAGCTGCATATTTGAAGGTTAGTGGATTCAAGTGGGGGGAATTTAGTTTTAGTGATTGACAGGTCAAAAGATGTCTAGACTGCTTTGTTAAAAACAGGCTGAATTTGGTTTTAAGAGACTTTTTCAAGTTTTATGTAACCTGCACCTGAATCATCTAGATGAGGTTATATTCAATAGTTTCCTTGCTCTGCTTTGCTTAAACATGATCCACTCAGGACGGTCTTAAAGAGATACATTGGGCTTACTATTCAGAGGCTTATCACTACCCCTCCATAATACAACACAGTTCTGACCCTATTTAGCAATGGCAGGGTCTACTTGTGCAAACTCGACCAAACTAATCCCCAGCGCTCGCACAGTGTCTAAATAACACACTCAATACATGTCTCCCGAACTCAAACAAATCCCTAATGGAGATACACACTAAACAAACACTCCATCTTTAACAAACGTACACACACTCCCGTCCAAACCACCTCAGGGTGAGTTTAACGGCTTTTCTAGATTACGACTCCCATTCACAGACCGGTTAAACAGCTCGGTCCACAGCTGATGTCACCCATGCTGCTGCTTCTACTGCCTGCTGCTGCTGCTTTCCTCTTCCCTTTTTTCTTTTTCGGTTTGGTGCAGACGTGTGGGCGAGTCGGGTGTGGCCACCTCCGCCGCAAGCTTACTCTCTGGCCAGAGTCACATATAATTTCTACACATTTCACTAACCACGACATGGCCAAGATGAGACGCTTGAAACCTCCAGCGAGCGCCGCTGCCAGCCAAACACGTCTCAGTCCCTGCTTTGTGCAAACAAGCTTCAAGGTTTGACAGCCACTCTGGGCCCATCCCCTGCCATTATCCAGCAGGAGCAGTGTGTCTGAAAGGCTATGAAAATGCTCTCAACCACACATGAAGTCTCAACATCTGTACCAAGGACACCGAGCCTCAGGAGGGAAACAGAGAGGCAATAACAGAGCCTCAGTGTGTGGGGGGGGAAGCACCTTCCTCTTCATTGCTCACCCATCTGTTTGGTTTTCCTACCAAACAAATGGTTTTTATTGTACGTTTGTCTTAGGTGACACTTTGATACCTCCTTCTCCCGTCAGAATCTGTGCGAACCAATGTCAAGGATCAGAAGCATCAAGCGTGATTCATGTGAGGAGTGGTCACATGGCAACAGAACAACAGCTCTATTCAGTGGGCTGAGCTCCTGGAATTATGAGTAATTGTTTCAACAGTGGCTAAGAGACGGTTGGTTTCTGGCAATGTAGGTGCAGGCAGCGACTTGTCCTTCCTGTCACAGCTCAAACCTGAACTTCCAGGAGACGAGTGTCTGAGGGAGGAGAGAATGCCGAGCTGTCATCTGATAAGTGCATATTGTGATTATTTATTTAGAAGTTCCAGTGACACTTTGGCAGCCCGGCGTTTCTTGAGGGGGGAAGGGCCGACAAAGAGGAAAAAGCAGAAGAGTACCCGAGAGGATGCTGGAGGAACTGTTCAGATGTCCCGGAAGGTGCAGAGGTGGCGATAATACAACCCCCCCCTTTAACTCAGAGCATCCGCCACACTTACTGAAACTTCTGAATTCAACTGTGCTGCTTTAATGTTACCCAGGATGCATTGGGGTTCTAATTGCTCTGCTAACAGGGACACAACAAAGCCAACCAAGAGGTGTACCTGGACCCAACTACTGCTGAACCAGCACTGTGCCACTTCTGTCCCATGGTGCACCTTTATTTTCTGCAACGCCTGCTGGTTGTATGACTCCTTGTTGATAGACTTGACATGAATAATACATTGACGCTTTAAGGTGCTATATACAAGTAACACTCTTCATTATCAAGCTGCTGTGTGGCAGGAGAGTCTGATCCTTGTTTTCATCTAGAAACCACATCCTGCATCTTGAGGTTTATGAAAGTGCTGAAGCAAATAGTCCAAGCAGAGATAATTCATCGGCAACATTAACGGCAATCAATATGTTTACAGTCAAACGCCCAGGAACAATGCCAGCCGCTTGCTTCATACATTTGCTGCTTTTTGTCTTTAATGTTACTGGAAACCTTGGTATCTTCAGGTTTTGGATTGTTTCTGATATTTCATTAACTCAATGATCCATGCACTTATCATGAAGGTTAACTAGAAAAGAAAATGATGGCACAGTGTTTGATGCTACCTTGTTTTTATCGTCCTTTCAAATTACACTTAAAAGGTACAATGTGTAATATTTAGCACCATTTAGTAGAAGAAACTTGGTAGAAATGGAATATAACATTCATAAGTATGTTTCAATGAGTGTAAAATCACCAGGATATAAAAAATATTTTGTTTCTGATTTCTCAAAATGAGCCTTTTAAATCTACATACGAGGGGCGCTGGTGCCCTAGCAGTCTAAGCGCCCCACATACAGAGGCTACAGTCCTCGCCGCAGGGGTCGCCGGTTCGATTCCCAACCGGTCAACCATTTCCTGCATGTCCCCCCCCCCACTCTCTACCCCCCATATTTCCTGTCTCTCTTCAGCTGTCCTATGCAATAAAGGCAAAAAGGCCCAAAAATATAGCTTTAAATCAACTCAGTCGAGGCATGATGGCTGTCTAACATGAGTCTGGTTCTGCCTGAGGTTTCTGCCTGTTAAAAGGAAGTTTTTCCTCGCCACTGTAACTAGCTAAATACTGCGATGTGCAATGCTCATGATGGATGAAGGTGGGGTCAGACTGAGTCTTACCCTGTCTTGAAGTTGGGTCTCTGTTCATAATTTGACATAGAGTGGTCTAGACCTCCTATGTTTGTAAAAGCGTCCTGAGATAACGTTTGTTGTGATGTGGCGCTTTACAAATAAAGATTGATTGATTGATTGATACAAGCAGGTCCCCTTCCTCTGAGGCTGCCATTCTGCATCGCCATGTTTCTAGGGATGGGCCATGATTTTCAAATATTCGAATATTCATTCACTTTGCAAAAACTGAAAAGTTAGTTTGAGCATTTTCTCATTTTAAGTACAATTTTGCATCATTTTCTGTCTGGTTGTAATATGGTATTCCTGCCAGTTTGCCTGCTGTTTGCTGACCGCATTAGCAAACAGAAGAAGAAGAATGCTAACTGCATTAAAAAGCAAAAGAAGAAGAAATCATTTGCAGCGATTTTTCTCAGTTTCTGAATCTCACACTATGACACACGTATTTCCAGAGACTGAGCATTGCTGTAAAATGTAAACACACACGCTGCATCACAGAAACACCAACGTAAAGATCGAGAGAGACACCGAGAGTCCCTTTTACTAGCAGCACCTCATCCTGCTGCTGGGTACCATGACTGCCACACAAACAGGCTGTTAATGGGACAGGTGTGTGTGTGGAGGGGGCTCGTATAGATGTCAATGATTATCAAATAGTATTTTGGCTTGTAATGCCCATCCCTAGTTTCTACAGAATGAACAAACTAGTAATACACTATCTATTCCATACATGTTACCTTTAAGTTTGCTTCAACATAAAAAAATCATTGCCTAACAACCTCAACGGGGTATCCTGTAAATGCTTTAGTACATAAACAACTCAAATTACCTGCACATGGCAATTTGGACACACTCCAGAAACTTCCCAGCCTTTCTAAAGCCCTTTTTAAAGTCAGGAGTATGATCCTCTAGCATATCATTCTGTGGTTCTCTTCACATATTCAGAACATGTCCTTTAAATCATTCATTAAAGGAATATTACTATTCTCTGATTCTAATGCTCTGCTGTCTCATTCTCTCTGCGATGCTTTGTATCACCACAAAAGGTCTCCTCCCCTCTGCTGTCACCAATCAGATTTGGCTGAGTCTTCATCAACAACGTATCTGCCGTCAACACAAATTAGAGCTTAATTGCTACAGAAAATCCCATTCACCATTGTTCCCCCTTCAGAGTGCTCCCCTGCGCCCCACCATCTGCATTACTTCCATAATATTTATCATATTACACTGGGAAGCCTCACTTTCCCACAATGCCCCTCCCCGATCAGCCCCAGCAGCATGCTGTGCGAGGGTAATTTCCCCTAAGTCCTTTCCACTTTATTGTTTCATATACTGTACACTGCTACTCTTCCTCTGGGCAAATGTCCTCTTTTTTTTACTTGCCGTGGCCCCGACACTCCCATCATAATGCTTTGCCAACACTTCTGTGTTCCATTAGCGTCTGGCATTCCTCCACTAATTGCATGAAACTAGGTCTGCAACCTCTTTTACACCCAATCAGCGGGGGGCAGCAGGGTCCCCTCTCTTGATTATATGCCACAGGAGCTGGGTAACAGAGTTGGTTTCGACTCCACTAGCTGCTCAGGTGGGTGTTTGGGAGGTTCCTTTTACCTCACCGTGTTGCTGTTTGTCGTCACCGGGAGTATAAGAAGGGGGAAGGGAGGGGAGGCGGAAAGGCTGATGGTGACAAAGCCAATTATTTTCACCTATCTGCTGCTCCCTGCCAGCAGACATGTAATCTTAAACGGTCTCAGTGATCCCTGGGCAGGCTTTGAGCCCTTGGAGAATATGGTTTCACAGATGAAGCTGTCACAGGAAACAGCTTGCATTCGGCAGAGCGCTTCTCACCTGTCGCCTATTAGAGCTCTAAGGCAAGAATTTACAAAGTCCTCATTTCCTGAAACAAAAAACTCACTTGTTGCCAATTTGTCTGAAGATGTCTGTGTCATCACCAATAGATTTGTTCTTAAAACATAATTTACTGCTTGCTCTGTGTCTGTTTTATGTAAATGAAGGGGTGTGCAGCAGCATATGAAAAAAAAAAAAGATGACTGCAGAGTGCTCTCAGAGAGAAAGCAGGCTGAAATTTCAGCTCTGCAGCAGAGAATGAAGGTGTAAGGAGGGATGCTGTTACAGTTGAGGGATCAGGTGGTGCAGGCTGACAAAAAGCTGGACTACAAAGTCTCCCTGGGTTATCACTAAAAATACACGACAGAAGGCTTGGCAAATAAAATTGTAAAACTCCCTCCATAAGGAGGAAAGTGAGCCCTCTTTAGATGAGTCAGCCTTTTCTGCAGTGAGCAGGATATTAATGGTGCTTAGTTTCCCAACATTTCAATGGCCGGTTCAATGTTTGGCAGGACCTGTGGCATCTAACTCTCTAGTATCTCTTGTTTTATGTCCCTGCAGTCCACAAAGTTTCAGAGAAGCTGCTAATGCTACAGGAAATGTCAGGCGTTTAGGCAACTAAAAGCTAAAGCTGACACCAGCAATTCTGCACTTCTCTGGAGATACAAAGGCTTTTTTTTTTCAGAGATACTGATTCACTAGACTGCACACTAAATCCATATCTGTACTAATGGCAAGTGTGAAGGACCCATTTGAACAGAAATGTAGCTGTGTCATTCCCAGAGAGATGGTGTCAGAAACGCTGCCATTAAAAGGACAGACAGCTGTTTTTTTTAAAGCTGCAAAAAAGACAAAGTCGTCTGATTTTCCCCCAGCGCACAACTGAGTCTGCCTTTCAAGACACGAGTAAACCCATTCAGAGCTGAACAAAAGGAGTCCTTCTGTGTGAGCCGAGTCAAAACAACCTGTTCTGTGAGTGCAGAATCCCCCCTGTCCCTAATCAGCTCCCTCAACCCTCTGAGTTAAAGACACATTTATGAGCCATCAGTGATTGTCACTATTCAAAAGCTCAGTGTCACTCCTTAACTCAAACTTTTTGGGCAAGTTTTTGCCCAAATAAGGACATGGCTGACTTGACTCTCGGTTGGGAACAAATAGCTGTTGGCTAAAAGGCGCAAACTCCGCCCCTTTACATCACACTCTGCCTGGTAGAGTTCTGCATTTCCAATATGGCTGCCGCCGTCGATTGGCTTCAAAACAGCACTATGGGTGACATCACGGATAGGGGAGAACAGGGTTAGCTGTCACACGGGTTGGTTGGCACACTCGTTATATCTCGCCACTAGAGGGCGCTGTCTCTCAAATTGGGGTATGGACATTTCCAGAATTAGGATCAGAGCTCACCTACATAGTCTTCTCTGGAGTAAGACAGCTGAACTTGAGGTGAGAGGACTTTTTGTGTTTTTCATGTCAAATTGTAAATATTCAGCTCCTCAGTATTTTTCTTCTAGGCTTTGAAACGATGGGTTTATAACAAAACAAGTTTTACCCTTACAAAGTGTGAGGGGAAATCTATAGTTTAGATTTGTATTAGCTAGCTAAGTAGTTGTTAGATGGTTGTTAGCCTTGATGCTAGCAAAAAATTCCAGTTGGGGTTGGTCGTCACATTCTCTTTGGGGTTGGTTGTCACATGTAACAACCAACCCCTATGTTGGCAAAATCATGCATGGTGAAATGAGTTGGAGTGCGCAGACCCTACATTTGCCATCACTGTGACTCAGACAGTGACTGCATGTAGCCTAGTTGAGTCGGCCATTATTGTTAGGCCTGTTTGTTTTGTTCTTTATGTTGCTATATAGGCTGGCCTACAGATGTGTTTCCTGTTCATGTTCCTTGCTCATTTTATGTTAAAATGCATTAAGTTATGTAGACCTATCACATGTCAGTGCAATTAAACTTTCAAATTTCTTGCCTGTTTTAAAAGATTTTTCCCATTGAAACACCATTGTGACAACCAACCCCATAGTGTGTGACAACCAACCCCATAGTGTGTGACAACCAACCCCATAGTGTGTGACAACCAACCCCATAGTGTGTGACAACCAACCCCATAGTGTGTGACAACCAACCCCATAGTGTGTGACAACCATCCCCATAGTGTGTGACAACCAACCCCATAGTGTGTGACAACCAACCCCATAGTGTGTGACTACCAACCCCATAGTGTGTGACAACCATTACCATAGTGTGTGACAACCAACCCCATAGTGTGTGACAAGCAACCCCATAGTGTGTGACAACCAACCCCATAATGTGACAACCAACCCCATAGTGTGTGACTACCAACCCCATAGTGTGTGACAACCAACCCCATAGTGTGTGACAACCAACCCCATAGTGTGTGACTACCAACCCCATAGTGTGTGACTACCAACCCCATAGTGTGTGACAACCAACCCCATAGTGTGTGACAACCAACCCCATAGTGTGTGACAACCAACCCCATAGTGTGTGACTACCAACCCCATAGTGTGTGACAACCAACTCCATAGTGTGTGACAACCAACCCCATAGTGTGTGACAACCATCCCCATGATGGGGTTGGTTGTCACAATGTGTCAGAGTGTCTTTGATAGTAAATTGCCTCTTTGTTAAAATGAGTTGGAAAATGAGAGGGATACACATTTGAAGCCAACACCTTAAGCTTCAATTTAATGTAGGAATGACTATTGAAAGATGTTTTGATGATAAGCAATCATCAAAACAGTAAAAAGTGTGACAACCAACCCCGTTCACCCCTTCTACGTCCACATTTTACACAGTATATGTGAGTAACGCGTGTAATGTGTTGGCCTGAGTATGGTTGTTTATGAGCCTCAGTTTGTTCACCGTGTCTCTTCATCTGTCGTCCACCTGGCGTCATACTAGTGAGTCACAACTGGCCTCAGTCATGAGGAGAACATCTGTTTTAAAGAGCTGTGGTGCCTTCTGTGTTAGCAATTATTGACGCTTGATGATGAGGCAATCCCATGTTGTATTTCAAAGAATAAAGGAATGGGTTTCTGTCTGGGACAGTAGGATGATGACGGGGCTATTTCCTCACTTCATCGAAACCAACACTAGTTCTCAGGAAACTAAGGGAAAAAAATCTATTATTTGCGAGGCCACAAACTTCAAGAGAAAGCAGATCAAGTGCAGTAATGTCTGTGTGTCATTCTTCTTTTAATTCCACTTCTTCAGATGGACCAAGTGGCTTCATTGAGCATTCCTAAAGAGGAAAGTGGAGAGTCCCTGCGATTTGTATTACATACAAAAAAAGGTTGTGTGTAGAAATGTATGTCTCAGTGACCTGATTTAAGTAAATAAGTCACTGATTCACTGATTCTCCTTTTACTGGAGAGCACTCAGAGTCTGTATTCATCCAGGAAGGTTTCATAACCTATGACCTCCATTCTCAAATCACACAAAGCCAGAACTTCTGCAGAAAGTAGCACAAATGATAAAAATAAACCTTCTCAGAGTGAGCGAATCTTTTTTAAACTTCACTTGATGCAGGTCCACCTAATATGATGAATGTGTTCCTCGCCTGTGGCCTTAACCATTCAATGAGATGGACTCCCTGCTGACACATAAAGAGACCTCAGATCTGTAGATGACATAGAAGACTGCAGACGACAAACATGAGCAACAACAGATCATGATGAGTGATACGCATGTGTCGACGCGTTTGTTCCAGGTGGACAATCAGTCACCTGTGAGTGAGTAACGCAGTACGTCCTCTGCTTTGATCTGGCTTCTCATCACTGTTCGGTTCAAAGATGAACATCCTCACAGAGCCTCCTCAGATCTATAAATACCCCACATTTATATTTCATTTATTTCACTAGAGGCAAATCAAGGCGAGCTTTCCTTCCTGCTAATGGATCCTACACAGTGAGACTGACCAGACTTCAAAGATGCATAGAAAGAGCTTTGAAATGAGGCCATTAATGTAATTCTTCTCTTTCTGGGGCTGGACATCATTTGGAACACATTGTGATGGATCTGCCCGAAAGAACTTTTGATCATCCAAATATGTTCGGATGTTCTGAGATACTTTATACTGGACATTTGAGGCCGAGTCACATGAAAACTACAGCAAGAAAGGCACTGTGCAAGACAATAAAGCTTTGAAAGACACTAATCCTGCAAGATTACAGCCCTCAGCTCAAACTGTGACTGCAAACACACACACATAAAAAGTGCATCGACACACCTAAGCAAGAAAGACAACTTTGCAAAAGGCAACAGTGTAATCTGACATGTCTGTGTATCAATATATGACTGCAGGTCTGACTGTAAATTATATTCAGCACTTAACAAAAGAGTTCTGAGCGTCAGTTCTGCTCCAAGGCATCCAAGAAAATTGATACATGTAAACTGGAATGTCAAGATGAATATTATCGTTACATTTGCTCTTGAGGCATTTGGGGAACTCATCCAAAGTACAATGATAGAAGTGACAATGGTTCAGTTTCTGGCTTCAGGACACTTTAAGGAGGACACACGGTTGATGTTGCATGTTAGATAAGCTGTGGAAAAATTCATGTTCCAACTTCAAACTTCAAAACAAACTAAAAGTTTAATCCTTTCAAACTAAAAGGGATCTTTTGTAGATATTTAAGTGTCAACAAAAGTAAATTTCAAGCTAGCCAAAGGCAAAGAAACCCCCGAGAGCTTCAAAGAACATTTCAAATCTGTCATCCAGCAGTCAGATCATCTCAGGAGAAAAGTGTTTCCTATCGAGGGAAATTACAAACATGAAAACGAAGCCAAAGAGGTGTCAAGAGCAGGGCTGTAATCTGATTTTGGGTTGGGCCTTTAAGTCAAGTCAAGCCTGTGCTCTATGGAAAACAGCCCTGTCAGGACCTGCGTGGTGGGCCTCCTCTTTGTGTCACTGTCATTTAGCATCTGCACCGGCACGTCAAACAGAATGCCACCCTCTCACTGGCTGCTCGCCCCCCGTACCAGACAGGATGCTGAACAAAGGCCGAGGGATGATAGATGATGTTATACAACGGCCACTGTTTTTGTCAGTGAGCAGGGAGGGGTGGGGGGCTCTGTCTGACATCTATTGATGGATATGATTCTCAAAATTTGTCAGCCTGTGAGATGGAGCCATCAGAGGAAGCAGAAAATGCAAGCAGAGGGCATGAAAAAAAATGAACCTGACAGTATCAGGGAGCAACTACAGGACCTGGTTCAGGGTAATTATCTGTGACTTTTCATTTATGTAAATGTTTGTTTTGCTGTTCTTTATCATTAGGTGATAAAATAAAAACGCTAACCACCCTGAGTGGTGAAAGCTTTGATATTTTCTGTTCCAAAATGCTGCCTCACTCTCCTGGGAAAATCTCCTACAGCACAGAAAGTGTTGAGGTTAAAGTGAGCAAAAGCAGAAAACAGTAATTTGTGGATACAAACAAGAGAAGTGGAGGGGGGGGGGGGGGATTGAGATGAGCAGCAGTATGACTAAGCAGACGCAGAAAAGGCCAGGGTCTAAACAGATCAACTAAATCAACAGAAAATCCAAGGAAGCAGATGCCACCGTGCTGGACAGCCTGTTTGCTTGCACAGAAAAGTACAACAAATGCACAAAAAACTGGTGATGATTTTGCAGAGACCAAGATCGGCGAGAAAAGACTGTTCACTAACACCCTCATCCCCCCCAACCTCTGCCTCCGACATATGTGTTTCCCGGTGCTGGACATTAAACTCCTGTGTCTTCTGGGTGAGCTGCAGCACCCAGAGGGTTCATGTGTGAGTCACGGCCACTGGCCGGCCTGATACACAATGACAGAGCGGGCCTCGGGCAGACAGAACAAATGCCATCACGCCACACTCAGCTCACAGCTCTGTAGCACAAAACACAGCCATTAGCTATCTAAGCAGGCAGCTGTGTCTTAGGAGACGCATTCAAAAAAAGGGAATTGGCATTTTACCACACACATGCATCACGGGGAACCAAGAGAAACGAGAAGCATATAACAGACTTATCAGGAATTTAACCATGGCAACATTAGCTTGGAAAATTCCACATTGTATTTCGTGACAATACAAGGCCGAGAGGCAACCTTGATGTTCTGGAGTAGGTATCAAGCTCATCCTCTAATGAGCTGAGGATGCCAGAACGAGTTGTTTATGATTCCTTTTTTAAAGAAGCAAGTTCTTCTCCCTGCTGGTTACAAAATGTAAACAAAGTCAGGATGCTGGCAAGAAGGAAATCTCACAGGCATATTGATGCACAGTTCTGGCCTTACTCAGACACAATCTGTCACAAGCAATACCAACTGAGTTACAACACAAATGTTACAATCCAGGGAAGGAAAAGGAATAACATGTTTTCCTCTGACACATATGCGTGTAGGCAGGCCGGCTGTATTGTGTAACAATTTATCAGATAAAGGAATGGACACATGCTGGGACACAAGGTAAAATCAAATATCAGAGTTGTAACAGAAAAAAAGATATCTTATATAAATCCAAGGTTTTCTGTAATTCCTCTTTGACTACAGCAGCAGTTTGTTTCTGTCGTCTTGCTTAACTCGGCCTTCAGAGACAGCGTGGAGGATTCAGAGGCCTTTTAATGACCTTCAAGCAAACCCAGGGACGACGTTGTTGAAGTGTTGGTGACTATTTTACTCCAATCCTTCAGAAAAACAACACAATTCTGAACTCTAAGCCTCATTTATCCCCCTCTTCCGGCCTGTTCCACACGCCCTGGGTATAAACTTAACGTATAGGCTGTAACCGAATCCATCAGGATAAGGATCCTGAATAGATCCTGTTTTTTTTATGTGCACACAAACACATACTGCACTTGGTGTGAAAGGCAGAGGTCAAAGAGCAGCAACGAAAGGAAGCTAAGTGTACTTTGAGTGTGACACACCTGGCAACAGCACTGCAGACCTCTAGATGAGTGTGATTAACCCCCCTGGCCTGCCAGCTTTGTTTTCTTCTGGCTGCATCTGCTCCAGTGAAGCCGTTAGCTCGGGCTGCACAAGTTAATGTACCGATGAAGGACGCAGGCCAGCTGCAATCTTTGAAGGTCCAGGAAAAGGGGGTTATGGGAATTCTGTAAGGCTAAGACACTGAGGAGACAACAACAGAAGATGGATCTGTCTGTCCTAAATGAGAAAGACAGCGAGACGTTTGTGCCAACATGTCAGCCGTGGGGGCTGCAGCTTGTAAATAAGACATTAACCTCTGTGTTTACTGAGGAGCAGTCTCCTTCTTTTATTGCCAAGTGTTTTTCCATACCACTGTAGCTTCCCTGTGTCGGGGATGGGCGGGGTGATGTAGCAGAGGGATAAATCGTGTCAGTTTGAAGAGGTTAAAATATTAATTATTACTATTCACAGAGAAGGAGGTCATTTTCACTTCTTAAAGCAGCACTTGCCTCTTTAACCGACTTCAGAAGATTAGAAACTCTTTGGATTCGAGGTACTTGTGCTAAATAACCAATTAGCTTCTATATATGCTGATCTGATTTCTTACTCATAACACGGAGAGTAGCTGCACACTGATGCTGCAGAATGCACTTACTCGTGCACACAATGAGGTCAGCACGTGACCCCCCTCCGGAGCTCGGTACAAACACATCCCTTCTGCAGAGCTCAGGGCGAAGCGTTAAGGACCATCTGACTGAGTCCCTGACATGATGCCGTCCTGACACATCGCGTTGGAAACCACTGTGTGTGTGTGTTAGTGTGATTGAGTGTGTGTGCTGTTAAAAATACCTCCACACATGCAAGCACACTCTGGAGGATTGCACAGTATAGTATAGTAGTAGCTCACTTTTGTGTATGTGTGCATGCTTTGGGGACCTCGCATGAAAGGCAGGCCTGCATGCACACACTCTATTGTAATGCATGAGCTGTGAGAATGCTGCCAGAGCTCATTCACACTCTCAGACATTTTCATTTCCTCCCATACTCAAAACATAGAATAGAACAGGGGGAGGAGTCTAAATCTTTGTGTTCATAAATCAGAGAGTAAGTCTCCCTGCAGTAAGATTACACATTTCTAAATGGGTCCTTTCTTATTCATCATGGTGGGATTTCTCCTGCTCAGCCTTTGATTTATCGCACATCAACAGGGCTCTGGATTTTTGAAGCCATGTTGATTCATGAAGCTGACAGCTCCTGACACTCTTCTATAAATATTAATCATAAATCCAAGGTTCAAGTCATGCTGGTGAATATTCTGAAAGACATAACCAGTTGAGAATATTCATTAAGTAAATTTAATTAATCCTGTGAAGGAACTAGCACTGGAAGTCGTCTCTGTCGCCCTTGGCTACAGAACCTGACTGAAAGAATCAGGATGATGTTTCTAACTTTAAGAGTTGTGTGAAAGCAACTGCAACAAAATATGCTCACTAATTCAGTGTGTGGCGTTTAATTTTTAATTAAACCTTTGTTTAAGCAGGGAAATCAGCTGAGAACAAAATCCGATTTACATTAATGACTTGGAAATGTGAAACGCGGAGACTGGCGACCGGCGTATTCTGGATCAAACCTGTGGGAGCTGGAATTACACTCCTGGAAAGATTGGGAAATAATCTACAATTATGTGGATCCACGTAAACTTGCACCATCATGAAACAGTAATACCTGTAATCCACTCCTTATTCATAAACACCACTTTCTCTTCCACCACATGAAATCAGTACTGTCTACCTCTAAACCAGCTAAACAAATGAGTCTACATGTGCAACACAAAGAGCTTATTCATGCCTGGGAGATCTTGCTACCCATCCTTGAAATGGCTTTAATTCAAACTATAACACATCCTTTAATGGCAGTTTTCATTGGCTCTGGTCTTACATTCTGCAGGTCTTTTGAATTAGAGAAAAAATTATGATTTGTCAGAGGAAAACTGTGTTCAAGGTGTGTGGGAAGGGAAACCTCAAAGGCACAAAGATAAGCCGCCTTTCATTCCTGGCTTTTGTTTATCTGGCAGAGAATTTTTAAAAAGGACAGCCTTCATTATTCAAACTGTATTTGCAGAATACAGACTCTTAGCTGCGCTTAGTTTTGGAGACGTTCTTTGTGTAAATGTTAAATAAACCAGACCTTTGCTCCAGGGATTACCTTACAAATGCATGATTGTCATCCTCATACTCAATAGAAAGATCCACAATAGGACGGTACTATTACACTATCATAAAAATGACAGAGTATTCTGCGCAGAGCTCTTTTGAGGGAGCGCACCGACTGCTAATCCATCCATCACTTCTCCCTTTTTTTTTTAAGCAATACCTTTCACTTACACTCCCCTAACTGCCCATTTTCCCTCAGACCGGAGACGTCTGTGTTCGAACCACTTCCTCACGCTGTGATCGCTGTTTATTTTGATCTTGCGGAGACCGAGGACGTCTAATTGTGCTGCAGGTTATTCTGAAATATATCAAGACATTTGACATTTTCTATGTTTATGCTTGGCAAAAGAGCAAAGACTGACAGTGATTTCCAGATAAAGGGCGATGTTTGTTGATTTGGAGTTGATGTACTGCAGGATAATTAAGGATGATGACAGCTTATATGCCAGCAAAATGCTACTGCTGCAAATCAAAGGGTGTTTGTAAGACCTGTGGTGTTCTTTTTTAAAAGGTGGGATTTTGTTTTGCCTCGGTTTGGAATCGATGCCATAAACTTTGAGAGGAAATGTAAGACTCTAAT